>NW_003852753.1:182664-193651 GCF_000181295.1 Otolemur garnettii
TTTTATATATTAAATGTTACTGCACAGTTCTCTACCCACATTAGAAGGAGATATGAGAAAGGTCCCCTCCTTCTCCTTGTCCTCTTTGGAAACAGCTAAGTGCTAAAGGCAGTTGCACCCAGCACTGTCAGCTGCTGAATCAGGGTCTGGGCAAGAACCACAGGCGCCCATCTCTGCTCCCCGGCCAGTCTGCTGAGTGAGCAGGTGTTTCTTTACTGACTAGGATAAGCAGTTGTTCAAGCATTTCCCATTTTCCTCTGCACCAGTGTTGCTGTTACTGAGGAGGCCTCTCCTCTAAACCTTCCAGAGTAAAATGGACAGGAGTTCACCAAAGACTTCTCAAGGGCAGTGAATTGCATGTAAAGATCCAGACTACTGTGATGGGCACTGGAACATGATAGATGGCACAAGCTGGTCCATGAGCTCTGCCCAGCCCAACTCCAGCGGCCCCCATGAGTAATGGATTCTTTTCTACATGTAGACAAGAGCTTTGAGTTCCAATTGTATTACTTCTACCCATAATTATTTCTACCCTTAGCAGTGCATACAATATTGTGCAAAATTTCCATCTAATTTAAATAAAATCAAGGAAGAATTTTTACAACTGTTGGATTTATTTTAAAATAGAACTTCCATAGCTGGAAAAAATAGGAAGTAGCAGCTGATGGCCACTTGTTACGATAAACAATTGTGCATTAGATAGGACTATGAACCAAAGACTCCTGACATCTCATCTTACTTAATCTTTCATGTAAAAAGAAAGGTAACACACTTAAATAGTATGTATTTACAGTAACATCAAAATCTTCAAAAGGTGATTGTTAGCAAGTCATCCTAATTGATGGGTTTATCCTGGCTCCTCACATGTCCCATGCAGAGAGAATATAGTGAATGTACCTCAGTGTTTGTGTATTAAGACCTATATATTATTTCTTATTACATGAAGTTTTTCTTTACAGAGGATTTATTTTATGCCAGTGGTGGTTCTTCAGGGACTGTATGTTCATGCTTTTATCTTATATTGGAAGAAGAATTACTGTTTCTCACATACCCTGGCCCAACGGTATTACCACCTCCCCTGTCTTCCCTGTAGGCCCCACTGCTCCCTGTGCACCTGGTGGAGAATGACAGCTGTGACCCTTCCAAACTATCAATTGTCTCAGAAACCAGCATAGTTTTCCTTCCTTTTTCTTCAACATTGATCAATTTTGGGGCAGGGTTGACTAGAGATTCAGAGGGCACCATGGAGTAGGGCAGTGTTCACAATCTGTCACTAGTGGGTAGGGGGAAGAGAAGAAAACGTGTCACTAAGAAAAGGGCACTCTATTTTAAAAGCATGTGTTAAAGTGGAAAAAAATTGGGGCTAGGGCAGGAGATTGGGAGTCTAATCCTGGCTTGCACATGAGTTAGAGGCCTGCTTGTTGGAAAGTGACAGATCTGGACACTGATTTCTGAAATAGTCATGGCTCGCCAATTCATGCTGCATTAACACATTGCCCAGAAAAAGTCATAAAATGCCAGAAAAAACAAAGATTGACTTCTCATTCCTGTTATGCATCAGCTGCTAATAACCTGCAGCTGAACCTGGGTATTGTCTTCATTTGGAAGTCCAGGCTGACGGCTTAGCCCGTACCTGGGACAAGCTATTGTTTCCAATAATGGAAAAAGAGTAATGGAGGAAAAACATGTCTGTTAAAGCTTCTAGTCAGATGTGACATTGATCACTCTGCTTCCATTCCTTTGGTCAAAGCAAGTGACATGACCCAGCCTGCCATCACAGGGGCGAGAAGTACACCCCTCCCACGGGGAGGTCACCAAAGAGAAGCCCTGGAAAAACAGACCAGTAGAGAAGGCGACATGGTATCTCTAAGTTACAAGCTTAGAGATGGTAGATGATTTGTAAAGCCTCTTCCAGCTCCAAAGTTACAAATCTTAATTCATGAGTTAGAAATAGCAAGAATTAATGTGGATGTAGAAATATTTAACAAGAGTTAGGAGACTGGATAAAAGATGACTCCATCTAAGAACCAGCTGGACTCCTGCATAAATTAGTAGTTTGCATATGCCTCTCTAGCTTTTCCCTCTAAATTCCTTCAACTATTTCTAAAGCAAGTTCTTGTCCTCTTAACATTTTCTGTTTGGCATTTTGAAGATTATATAAATAACAATACTTGACATATATGTGGTAATTTGCATCTGGCCAAGTATTTTTACATACTGTATATCTGTTCCTATCTCACATGACCAAATCTACTGTGCGTTTACCACACAGTCCAGTGCCCAGAGCAGTGCCTGGCAAAGACACTGCACTCAGCGTCTCAGTAGCGGGTGAGAGGAAGGATCCTGGAGATAATCCTGGGTTTGGGGAAAGGTTGCCATTTCTTTGTTCCCTTAGTAAAAAAGCCTAAGAAGGGATTACACATCCTTTTGTGTAATGATGGCAGAAATGACTAGTGAGGAAATACAAAAATTTTCTCTTTGTGTAGACTTAAACTATAATCTAATGTATCTGTGGCCATACCCAGCTCACCTGGTGATAGGGAGAATGAAATGAGATGGGAGATGCTGAAGCTTTTGGAAAATTTCAGAACCTCAGTGCACATCTCTGTGACAGAGTGTCAGGCTACTATAGGTTGGATGGGCCAATCAGCATTTCTTCCAAAGAACAAAATGTGGAAATATGTCAAGACTAAGGACTTTCTGTGTGACAAATATTTTTCTAATAGTTTTACATGTGGTAATCTGTTCAGTTTTCAAAACACCCTTTTTCTGTTTATGTAGGAATTATCTCCATTTTTAGTCAAAAATATTGAGACACAGAAAAATTAAATAATTGGTGCAAGAACTCTGCTGTTAAATGGTGAAATTGGAATTTGAATCCAAAGACTCCAGAATTCGTAGCAGGCGATTGCCATCTTTGTGAAGGTATTAATAATAGCTATCTTTCAAGCAGAAAGATGATGTATTAGAAAGACTGACTGTACTACATTGGGAAAGAACGCAACGAATATCAGCCTGCATCAGTTTCACACAAGTTACCTAATTTCATCCTCAAACTTTTTTCCCTATGGGGGAAAAAGATGTTTTCTCCATTTTACAAATCAGGAATCTCAAACACGGAGAGTTTACCTTGGTCACATGGTCAGTGTTCCATATATAATTCAATTGAGTGTTCTGTCTCCAAAGCCACTTTTTAAAATGCTTTAACACAATTATTATCAAATCTTTTCTACCAGCCCAAATGGTGCAATCTTTATTCATCGAGATAAATAGTAAAGGAATTTCTCAATTTCCCTTCTCTTCATTTAAAGGGATGGAGTTCACCTTTATTTTGTTTGCCCTTAGAAATCCTCTGATGAAAGCCATCCAGAGCCATTTGTATTCAGGCATCTTTGTGATCCCTGCTGGGTTTAGAGATAGCTTTTAGTAATCCCACCAAATCAATTCCTGCTGACCAGCCTCAGGAGTCCTCATAAAGTACTTAAGGGATGCTCATGTATTGAGTCCTCTGATCAGGCTAACATTAACTTGTCTTTGAAGACGAAAGGTAATTTTGTACCCTGCTGAGGGATAAGTTAGAACTAAATTGTATTTGAGTGTTATTATCATTTTAGAGGTTTGATTATCAAAATAAGAAGTAACTCTTAATTCTAAGATTGCTTTTAAATCTCTTTAAGGCAATCTTAGAATTAGGACATTTCATAAAGTTTTTACAAGCCAATAGCACTGAATTTCTTATCATCATTTTTTTTCTCACTACTCTCATCTCTTAGAATAGCTAATTTGCTGACTGTTTGTTTTCTAGGAACTCTATTATGTAACTTAAGTTTTCTGAATTTAAGATAATCAAATGTGGTGTTTATTTGTTTGTTTTTCCATATGTACTGAAACAAATACACATGAGCAGGGAAGGTGAAGATGTGGTTTATGTTAAAAACCAGCTCTCTGCAAGTTAGTGCAAGGCAGTACAGGTTATCAAGAGATCTGAGCTGCAGGCACCACATCTGCCCGTGACACCACAAACCCTTTGGGAGCTTGGTTTCCTGTATGGAGACAAAGGTTTGTAGGATGGAAGCTTTATGAGAGCAGTGACCCTAAAGTTCTTTTCATTTATTTTTCTATGGCACCTTAAACCATGTAGTCAGTAACAGGGGATGTCCATAAATACCTATTGAATGAGCTTTTAAATGCCCTGCAAGAAACAGACAAACCAACCAACAGAAACTTAAGCCTGGTATTCAAGACCCTTGCTTTGTCCCGCTCCTTCCTTTGCAGCCCTGGCTTTTCCTGGTAAGGTGGGTGTGTGACACATTGACAGACCCAGCAGGATGCCACCCTCTGCCTTTGAGCTCCTCTCCTTCCTTTCCCACTCCCCTGACTACCAAAAGACTTGATTGTCACGTAGAAGTCAATTCCAAGACCACTTCTGAGACCTTCTCCTAGCCTTCCTAAATGTACTTAAATAATTCTTTCCTCTGCAGAGCTTTGCTTATGGCCTCAATAGAGCAGTTATGTCTATAAGTTGCATTACTCATTTATTTATTTATTCCACAAATATTTATTAACACTGCTGTGTAATGGCCATTGTGCTATGGCTTTATGTGGATCATCTCATTTGAATCTCACAACAATCCAATAACTACTCATTTTTTTCTTTGAACCCCTATTTGTTGAATGCATGTTAGTGAACAGGCCCCGTGTGGGTGCTGGGAGGAGAGCAGTGAGAGACTTAGAGGACACCCCACCTTCAAGTTGTTTACATCCTAATGGAAAAGCATGAACTTGAAAACAAGTACAGAAATAAGTGAACGGAGGCTGTGGATTGAGTGTTAGCATACCCCTAAATTCTGACATAGGAACGCTCATCCTGAGTGTGGTGGGATTTACAGACATGAGAAGACGCTTGATCTCTCTGCTGTGTGAGGACAGGACAGGAAGATCTCAGGCTGCAAACCAGAAAATGGGCCTCACCCAAACCCAGACAGGTCTGCACCCTGATCCGGGACTTGCCAGCCTCCAGAACTGTGCGAAATACATTTACATTCTTTTTAGGAGCCGAAACTGAGTAAGATACATGAAAATTGTAAGTAAATGTAAACTATCAAGAAAATAAAAGTTGCTAATGTAAAAGGCAGTAACAAGAGTGGGGAATTAGAATTAATCTAGACTGTAAGTCCTATCCCTGAGAGCAGTTCTGCATCCCATGGGTCTGTGCATTGCTTAATGAATTACACTCTGGTCATTCAAAAATCTTTGTCAAATAATGAATAGGACTTTCAACTCAGTGATCTGTAAGATCTCTTCCAGCTCCTAAACTGTGTTCATGAGAACAAAGAAATAAGTCTAAGGTGTAAGTGTAAGACATGATTCCTGTCAGAAAAAAATCCATGTCCAACAAGTATCTCAGCTAATCCTCGAGCCTGAGCAACAACATAGTCAGCTCTGAATTTTCCCAATCCAGGAGAGAAGAAGCAATCGTTTCCCAAGCCCTAAAGTATTTTGACTTTGGAATGCATTGTGCCTTTTTTTCTGGCAGCAAAAATTACCTTTGTAATTATATTTGGCTTAGACAAATAAAGCACTGACTTTTCATTCTCTAAGTACACAGCATGTGATGGTACAAAAAAGTATAGCAAGAAGCCAAGGACAGCCAACCTAGGATTAAAATTTTGCTGTGCAAAACTTAGTGTTTTCACTTATAAAACTGCTAATAAATATTGCTAATGTCAAATAAAGGTGAAAATAAAAGATGATGCTATTAACTGATGATCACCAAAAGTAAAGAGAAATTTTAAAAGCACACAAACACGAACTGATAAAATCTAGATTGCAGGATCTCTCATTGATTACCTTTCTGCTATTCAGAAAGGACCCTCCCAACCGGCAGGAGAAGACTTTGAGGTGTTTACTCAGGAGTGAGGACGCTCTGGGGACTGAGTCATGCATTTGTTCCCAGGAGGTCTCTCTCCAAGGCCTTACGCACAGTTTGGCAACAGGATTGAATTTTCTCTGTGTTAAGCTTTACCAACTCTTATCAGAACAAAGTGAATGGAGGGCTTGGCCCTCAGCTCCAGCAAGCCCAGCGCAGAGACCCAGACAGCAGCCTGCTTCTGGGACCCGAAACTACAAAAAACAAAAAAAAAACTGCTTTGATAAGTTGCTGGTTGAGTGAGGATTGGAAAGAGGAACTACACAGTCAAGAATGTTCTAATCTCACCGTTTGTGGGAGGAGTGGTTTGCAAGGAAATGGGTACCAATCTTTAGTTTCAAACTTTATATAAACCATCACTATAGTTTAACCACATAAATGAGTCTGGAAAACCCTGTAGAAACGGGTCAGGTCAAGAAAAAGGTACCGTGGATAAGCTGTTACTTCATTGGCATGGCTCTGTCTTCACATGGCTGTTAAATACTTTCCATGCTGCATTGCCCACAGTGTCACATGGTGATTGCGATGGAGGAATGAATGCAGTGGTGGAAGTGGAGAAGAAGAGCATGAACACAACACAGAGCCACCTCCCCAGGCAATATTCAGACTCATTGGGGATGAGATGGCTTCTTGACTGCTTTATGACTCACTTGTTCCTAATTCTCTTAGATTTTCTCCTTTACGTTATAATCCTGTCACTTGCTGAATAATGTTTCAAGAGTGCTCTTTTTCTGATACTATGCAAGCTGTGTTGACCGTGGCTTTGATTTTTGGGCTTCAAATGGTATTTTCTCCCTGAAGTCATATCTTAAGAGTTTTAATTAGTAATGGAATAATTTGAGTTTATAGAGGTAACGATTTCAGCTAAGGGATTTTGGTGACATGGCCTTAATCTTCATACTGTTTGTAATTCCCATTTCCTCTCATTATTAGTTTTAATAATGTCACTAACTTTTGGCAACCACAAAGATAATCTATTTATATAACATCAGTCAAGTACAGAGGAATTTAGCTGTTGCTGGGAATGTGAATTTCAGTACAGAGTCCTGAAATGCTTTGTTGAATTTTGAGCATGAAACAATATTTCCTCTCTCAACTAGGTAATAAAAATAAAGCCAGCAAACAAAAGAGTGCCCACTATGTACCCGGCATTGTGCTAAATGCAAGAAGATGAAAATATGAATAATTCAGGTCAGTATTTCTTCTCATTTCAAATTTGTGATTCTGCTAAGGTAGCCAAATAATTTCCTCAGCCATCCATTTTAGGTTGGTAGTGTAAATAGTCTTTAAGATTAGCTTAGCAATATCAAAAGTACAAACTTTAATAAATTTTCAGGCTACTGATGAATTGAACCAAAGTTCTCTTTTAAATGCATTTAAGGAATTTATGAAAACTTGTACTTAGCACAAATCAAGGGTGTTTGTTTATCTTATACAAGGGATTCTTTATAAATGAAAAGAGGGATAGTTCAGCAAGGATGGAAGAGCAGAGAGGCAGCGTCAGGTTCAGGTATCTGCAGAGCCTCTAGATACTGGCTTGCTTCCTGTGTCCTCTCCGCTTTCTAATCTCTTCACGCTACTGTAGAAATGATGAGTGAGATTATGTACATAAAGGGTTTCATACAGTTCCCCAGCACAAAATCTGTGATCCATAAGTGGCAGCCATTAATACAAAATAACTAATCACCGAGTTTTCTTAATACTAAACAAACAACTAGTCACAAAGTTTAGATGTGTACCTAGCTTTTCAGAAGGCATTATAGAGAGACCTCAGAAACTATTTCTCCAGATAGAAATTAAATGCTAACTTACCATTTGGCCTGTATCAAGCATGATGGAAGCTTTTAGCCAGGTTGCATTTTGCAATTTACAGTCTTCTGCACAGCCACTTGCTAAGACTTCCTCTTGTGCAAACGTAGGCTTTAATCAACCTTCCTGACCATCCATTCCCCCTCTCCAGGATTGTTAAGTTTTCCTCAAGTTATGGTACACAAACAAGAATCACAGACTGTTCATCCTTTTCTTTTGTTTTAGTAGCCACCTCTCTCTTTATCTGCAGACACACCTTGATCCTGTTTCTCTTGCTCTCAGGCATTGTCCTCGTGACCTGTTCAAGCTGGTGATGCTTCTCTTCTCAGCTCACTGGAGGAATTTACTTCTTTACCCACTGGACTGGGGATTTCTCTAATCTTTGCTTGTCATATTGAAAAAAACTTCCCAGACTAAGTTCAATCTAAACAAGTTAGAAACTAGCAAGTATAAAAAGTTCTTTGTCTCATAACATAAGAAAAATGAACTTCAAAAAAAATACTTTGACATTAGCATCAAGGTCACATAGATGATTGGCTGCTGAATGCTAGCAGTTCTAAATTAAAACCTTGCTCTTTACTGTCAACAAAGACAAATGAAAAATTGTAAAACAAACTCTTAAATCAGTGGAAATTTTCAAGTATGTCATATCTGTTTGTTATTAAATATGTATTTACTTACTTAAAGACAAGGTTTTTTCCAATAACAAGGCTCATGTCCAGGGATCCTTATAACTCTAAGAAGCATACATTATTAAATTCCACCGGCAAATTCTATGACTTTGAAAGATGCTCTTTAATTCTTTTTAATTATTAATTCTTAGAGTTGTGATATCCTTGTATTAAATATTCTTGACAATGAAACCTGGCCTCCTACCAAGACTTTTCCTACATTAGTTGTAGAAGAGTTGGTTTGATTGTGAGTTTTTAACAAAGTATACTTGTAAAGGTTTGGTTGAATCACAAAGTTTGATCCTAGGAGTCTTTAATTATTGCTTTGTTCTATTCATATAGACACTAGGACATTGGCGTATTATCATTTATGCATATATTGTTTGGGCTACAAGACAGAGATTCAGGTACTGAAGTATCAAAAGCTTTTGTTCTAAAAGATCTTCCTCATAGAGTAATCCCAGGGCACAAGCCTCCAAGTCTGTCATTATGTGAATTTCCCTCAGTGGGTCATGAACAGAGCAGAGCAGCCTGAATGAGAGAACTCAGGGACAGAAGGCAGGTTGATAGGGTGTTGTTCATTATTGTTTCATGAATGCTGACAAATCCCTCTGTGTTTCAAATTTCAAAAGAAACACCTCTAAGCATAAGCTCAATCAAGAACCATAGATAGAATTTGGAGAGAGATTTCTTTATTTTCTTCCTCTGAGGAGTGAATATAAAACAGCATACAGAAGAAAATCTTTCAAAATGAAAGAAAAATACTCTGCCAAATGTCTTTCAAAACTTTCAAAATAAGTCATCCTTGGTAAGTTAAAGATGTTGTGGTCACAAGTGTTTTCAAAACTCCCAGGAACACATCCCTCTAGCACAGTTTCGGGCTCATCTAGTCACAGCATAATCACCTGAGATAAACATGAAAAGCCACCCTCTGTGCGATCCAGGAACAGGTGGTACAACTAATTGTCCCAAATGTCTCAGTATTGGCCTGGGAACAGCTGCATTCAGAAATGCAAAAGACAAAAGTCTTTAGCTCTACTATCAAAAACAGAAACGAAATTCCTTCGGACTTCTGGCACTCAGCGACTGAACGTGTGCAGGCTTGCTCTGGAGGAGGAATGAGTGGGTTATTTGTTGTCAGCCGCCCTCTCTAGCCTGGGCCCCAAACAACCCATGGAAAGGAAAGGCCACCTGGACAAAATTGTTTCTGAAAATGGAAGTTCCCATTCACATGTTAGTCTTTAATAGCAAGGATTGTTACTGAAACATTCGTTACCTATAGTGTTATTATAGTCCCAGCTATGTTTCCTTTCAGCCTGTGGGTACCTTGTTCTCATGAAGAGCCTGACAAGCACCTGTAGGACCCTGACCAGAGGGCTAACTGCCTCCTTTCATGGCTGTTTTTAAAGACCTCAAAGATTTACATTGCATTAGCAATATTTTAGGTGGAGTCAAAGATGATCATTCTAGAACCCTTTATTTTTCAGTCTTTGCACAATTTTCTATTATTAACTGGTGAAAAGCATTTCTACAAGAAGGCTTTCTTTTTCTACCAAGAAAAAAGGGGAAGAAAACAAGCAACAAAAAAAAACAAGGAAAAACCCGGAAGAAGAAAGGAAGAAAAAACACCCAAACCAATTTTCCCCATTGTTGTTTTGTAAATAATTTTATTAAAACTAGATGTTTATTGTGAAATTTTAGAACATATAAATGGAAAAAAATCATCCATCACTCAGTCCTAATCAATTGCAATATTGTTGTGAATACATGTAAGTCCTGTTTTAATCAGATATCTGTACATTTTTCTAGCAAAATTGATGGAACCTACTCTTGATGATATGGAACCTACTCTTTTATAACCTTTTGATTTATAAGAGTTAATTATAAGGATGTTAACTTTTTATCTGTTTTATCTGTTAGAAATGTGTTTACTATGTTGTCATTATGCTTTTATTTTTGGCTTTGAAATACTTTAGATTTATACAAAATTCTGTAAATGTAAAGCATATCAACTTTTAGTCTTCCGACTTTAACATTCATGCATAGAAATATCTCTTCCACACTACACATATATTACTACTTATCTGTATTTTCATGTAGTACTGTAAGATTTTATTTTTACATATGTCCCCAACTCTTAGTCCACATTTTTCTGATGCCAACCAAACCATGTATACTAACCAGTTTAAAAAGTGATGATCTGAGAATCATGTCTATGTTTTCAAAACCACTCCAAATAGTAAAATGCAGAGAATGAGAGAGATTCATTTTAAAAGGCCAAACAATGAGTTTCTCTGCAAAAATATAATTAAGAACCAATTTAATGTGAAGATATAAGATGAGAATTTATTAGTATTTTAGTTATATAAATTAATTCCTACTAGATTAAAGCAATGCAGATTAAGATTCCTATAATTATAGAATGAGATATAACCTCACTCAGAGGGTTACACAACGTATGTACAGAAATGGACAGTGACTAGTTTGGCTCTAGTCCTGGCTCGGGTCTGCTGCACAACTCACTGGGCTGTCTGGCTTCACTTTGCTCTAGTCCTGGCTCGGGTCTGCTGCACAACTC
>NW_003852753.1:194265-195349 GCF_000181295.1 Otolemur garnettii
GCTTCACTTTGCTCTAGTCTTGGCTCGGGTCTGCTGCACAATTCACTGGGCTGTCAGGCTTCACTTTGCTCTAGTCCTGGCTCGGGTCTGCTGCACAACTTCACTGGACTACATGCCTGTGTGGTCTCAGGAAGGAACACACAGGACCAAAGTGCTGAATTCCTGAAGGAACATGCACTGAAGGAACAAAGCACCCAGAATATCAGCTCCTTTCTCTTACAAGGGATGATACTAGAGTTTAGTAGCAGAAAATGAAGAAAATGGAAAGGCTGAAGGGTCCAGCTTTCTGGAGCTAACAAACAGACCTCTCTCTCCTCAGAAGGATGGGGTGTGGCTTTTAAAACAGTTCTGTGAGTTTGCGGGAACAAAGAACAGAAACATGTTCTTTGTAAACTGGACTGTTTTGATACATTTTAAATGATTATTCACAGTTCTGTCTTAGCATTTCTCAACTTAATGGTAAAGGCACTGCTCTATTAAGAATACCAATGGAAAAGTTTGACTTTCATTAACCTGGAGCATGGAAATGCAAGTAGTCTACCCAGGAGGGTATTAAGAATAGATATAACACAACACAGTATGGCTTTGGCACCACCCATCAGAATGGACTCCAGCTATAAACTGCTGGTTTGCCTGTACTAAAAGGTAGTACCTGAATATCGCCATCCTGATGTGCCCTCTGGGAGCAGAGAAGTTGGATGTGAACTCAGCTAGGACCCTGTGACAGAGCACAGACCTTGTCCTTCTGGGGCACACATTCTAATTGAGGAAAGAGATGATCAACAGTAAAACAAGCATGAAATCATATCAGATAACCAGGAGTGCTTTAAAGAAAATCAAGCAAATAAATAAATAGAGGGAGCAAGGGTGGGAATATTTTAAATATAGTGTTCAA
Source organism: Otolemur garnettii (assembly GCF_000181295.1). Classification (NCBI taxonomy): domain Eukaryota; kingdom Metazoa; phylum Chordata; class Mammalia; order Primates; family Galagidae; genus Otolemur; species Otolemur garnettii. Next base: position 195,161 of record NW_003852753.1, read on the forward strand.
GGATATCCTCTAAAGATTTGATTCTTGAGCAGACAACTCAACGATGAGGAGCCAGACATTGGGACATTTGGGGAACGGCAGGAGATTAGATCTCAGGGAGGAAGAAGCTTGGAGTGTTTCCTGGACTGTAAGAAGGCTAGTGTGCAGCTTTTCTTTCATTAAAATTACCTATTATGTCTTTTCCACCTA
>NW_003852753.1:195750-198555 GCF_000181295.1 Otolemur garnettii
AAAGTCTCCATCTTTTTGATGGCTGAATAGTATTCCATGGTATACATGTACCACAGCTTGTTAATCCATTTCTGGGTTGGGGGGCATTTAGATTGTTTCCACATTTTGGTGATTGTAAATTGAGCGGGGATAAACAGTCTAATGCAAGTGTCCTTATGGTAAAAGGAATTTTTTCCTTTTGGGTAGATGCCTAGTAGTGGGATTGCAGGATCAAATGGGAGGTCAAGCTTGAGTTCTCTGAGGCTTCTCCATTCTTCCTTCCAAAAAGATTGTATTAGTTTGCAATCCCACCAACACTGTGAAAAGTGTTCCCATCTCTCCACATCCATGCCAGTATCAGCAGTTTTGATATTTTGTGATGTGGGCCATCACATCACTGGGATTAGATGATATTTCAGGGTGGTTTTGATTTGCATTTCTCTAATAGTTAGGAATGATGAGCATTTTTTCATATATTTGTTAGCCAATCCTCTGTCTTCTTTAGAGAAGGTCCTATTCATCTCTCTTGCTCAGTAATATAAGGGATTGTTGGCTCTTTTTATGTTGATTAATATGAGTTCTCTGTAGATCCTAGTTATCAATCTTTTGTCCAATTCAAATATCCTTTCCCATGATGTAGGTTATCTATTTGTTTTTATTGTTGTTTCCTTAGCTATACAGAAGCTTTTCAGTTTAATTAAGTCACATGTGTTTATTTTTGTTGTTGTGATTGCCATGGCAGTCTTCTTAATAAAGTCTTTTCCCAGCCCAGTATCTTCAAGTGTTTTTCCTATGCTTTCTTTGAGGATTTTCTATCATTTCATGCCTTAAATTTAGGTCTTTTATCCATCTTGAATCAATTTTTGTGAGTGGAGAAAGGTGCAGGTCCAGTTTCAGTCTTTTACATGTGGATCCAGTTCTCCCACCACCATTTATCAACTAGGGAGTCTTTCCCCTAGTGTATGTTCTTGTTTGGTTTATCAAAGATTACTGGCTGTAAGGTGTTAGTTTCATTTCCTGGTTTTCTATTCAATTTCAAATGTCTGTGTCTCTATTTTTATGCCAGTACCATTATGTTTTGACCACTATAGCCTAGTAGTATAGCCTAAGTCTGGTGTGGTGATGCCCCCGGCTTTGTTTTTATTACTAAGAACTGCCTTAACTATACGTGGTTCTTTCTGGTTCCATACAAAATGTAGAATTATTTTTTCCAAGTCTTGAAAGCACAATGTTGTTGTTTTAATAGAGATGGCATTGAATTGGTAGATTGCTTTGGGAAGTGTAGACATTTTAATGATGCTGATTCTTCCCAGCCGTGAATACGGTATGTTCTTCCATTTGTTAATATCCTCTGCTATTTCTTTCTTAGGGTTTCATAATTGTATTTATAGAGGTCCTTCCCTCTTTTGTTAGATATATTCCTAAGCATTTCATTTTCTTTGAAGCTATGGTGAAGGGAGTTGGGTCATATGTTTGAACACTTTATAAAGTCTCATAATTCTGTCAGTGAACGTTCTGCTTTCTCTCTCTTCTTTTCTGCCTCTTTAACTATCTGAGTTATCTCAAGAGCTTTGTCATCTACCTCTGAGATTTGTTCTTCTGCATGGTCTAATCTGTTGTTGATACTTTCTATTGCATCCTTAAGTTCCCTAATTGACTACTTCAATTCCTTCATCTCTGCCATATCTTTTCTATATTCTTCATATTATTCATCTCTTATTTGATTCCGTTTTGGATTTCCTTTTGGTTATTTTCCATTTTCTCAGCAATTTCCTTCATTGTTTTTTGGTTATTTTCCACTTTCTCAGCAATTTCTTCATTGTTATCATCATCTGTATTTTAAATTACCCTTCTGTCATTTCTAGCATTTCTTTATAGGTGGAATCCTTGCAGTAGCTACCTCACAGTCCCTTCGGGGGAGTTGCTCTGGACTGATATTTCATGTTGCCAGGATTTTTCTGCTGATTCTTCCTCAACAGTGTTTTCTTTTATCTGTTTCCCTGCCATAATTTTCTTTTCACTTCCTCTTGCTTGCTAGTTACCATGCCTCTGGCCTAAGGTTTTGATGAGTCTTTTTGGTACAGGACTAAAAGGATGAGAAGACTGAAGAGCAAGAAGGGAAAAAAGAGATAAACAAAAGAAAAAAGACAAAGGAGAGTGAATGAGTAAAAGGGAATATTAGCAAAAAGAAGAGAGGCACAGAAAGAGGAAGACAGGAGTGGAAAAGTGTAGAGTAGGGTACTTTGACCCACACCTTAAAACCCCCCAACTTCTGGGGATGCTGGCTTACGTGATTCCCTTGAGTCAACAGCTCTTTGCCATGCAGACATGGTGCCCTACTTCCACCAAATAGAGAGGAAAGACAAAAAAACACTATAAATCAAACCAAAACAACAAACAGAAAACCTTACAGGATAAAATTGGGGGAAAAAAACAAATAATGGACAGAAACACTAGTAAAAATGAAGTTCTTATTATTAAAGAAGGCAGAAATGAAAAGTTATACTTACACTAGAAAAAGGAAGAAAGGAAAAAGAAAATCTAAGGTGGAGAAATGTTGAAAACAAACAAACAAACAAAACCAAAGCAGTATATATCTTGCTGAATATTGTCTGGGCTGCATGTGATCTTCTGGGGTATGAGATGATACAGTCATATGAGATGGAGACTGGAGGCCTCTGCTGAGTATTTTGCCCTCAGACTCTTTAGAGTTGAGAACCTGAAGCTCTCCTCAGCACGTGTAAAAGATACCTTAAACTGTTAACCTCGGCTAAGCAGAAGCTTTCCCAGGAAAGCACTTAACGCTGGGATCCCTCCTAAAGTGGC
>NW_003852753.1:200583-210640 GCF_000181295.1 Otolemur garnettii
TTTTTTTCTCTTCTTCAGGCCTTGGCCTCTGTACAAAGTGATTTTATTTACTGTTAAAAAAGATAATTCTAGCTTGTGTGTGGGACAAAGCTAAAGAGGTAGTTGGGAGACTTGCTGGTGTCTTAGACTCGGGAGGTTTTGGTGGCAAAGATGAGAAATGATTGTAGTGAGGAGATATTTAGAAGGTAGAACCTCTGGTGCTCTCTGTGCTGAGATTCCTCTTTCAGGGCTAAAACCTTGGAGGCTCAGTGTTTTATTTTTATAAAAGTTATCCTTCCCTTTTATAAGCTCATTTTAAATATGTCATCTATGAATAACAGTAAACTTTTGAAGTAACATAAAAGAAAGTTAGTGTCTTTTAAATGTCTAATATTTATGTTGCCAAGTGAAGATTAAGTTACATTTTATCTAGGACTAAATGAAATCTTTTATCATTTTTTCCTATTAAAGTTTCTGACTGGAATCTGTAGCCTAGACAGTGAACAAACTAAAAGTTCTTGGTGGAAAATTCATCTGGGTGCTTGTTCCTGGAAGCTTGTTTACTATTAAAAAAAGAAAAAAACTTTAACAAAATACTTTTAACATGTCTCTATGCAAACAAATGAACTGAAGTCACAGAATTCAGTGAGTATAGATGTCAAATCTCAATAACTAAGACTATGATGATGACGTGGAGCCTCCAACCAATACTCAGCTTCATGTTTCTCCTGCTGTTGTACTGACCCCCCTTTGGGCGCTGTTCCACTTTTTTCCCCCAGACATAAACTGTCTAAGATATGAAAGCTCAGCAACCACACAGTTTCTACTTAAGAATGAGCTTTGATGGTCCCACCCTTGCCATCAGATGGCTACATGTATGACACATCTTTTATCTAAGAACTGGTTTACTTATTGTTCACTTAAGAAGATCAAACTAGATAATCTTAAAACCATTTTTAGTTTCAAGATTTAAAAGTGTACCTTTTCTGACTTGCACACATGATCAACATAATGTATTACTGGTTTTAATGACATTTTTGTTTGATAATGTCCAAATTTACATCTTAGGTTCAAGTGCATACTCATGTAGCACAGTTCATCCTGACAGTGCTGCCTGTATATTGCAGGCACACTCACTGTATTTCCCCAGCAAGCTGCTGCTCCTTCTCCAGACTTTCCTTAGCTGTCTAAGCATGTCTCTCTCTTTCCATCTTGTACCCCACCTTTCTTGCAGATAACTATCTACTTATCCTTCCAAATTCCATTCAACAATCACCTTCTTATATGAAACTTTTCCATGCCCACTTCCTCTCTGAATATAATTATCTGCTACTTTTTATGATATGCTGATTAGCCTGGTATCAGAGCACCCACATGAGTTTACTGCACCTGTTTATTTATGTGTTTGCATTTCAATCTCCTTAAGGCTAAGGATAGTTAGAGAAAGATTCATTCACCATGTGCATGGGGAGAATCACAGAGTGATTACTCAGTATCCCTATGAAGTTCAGATATGTTTACACCTGCTTTTCAGAGGGGTGGGGGAGATGAGCAGTATAAGTCATTCTATTCAGGGGTCATAAATGGTTGCTAGGGAGGATAAATGCATGGGGGAAACAGATTGACTTGTAAATGATTCTCTTACCAAAGTAAATCAACCTGACAGGTATTATATTTTTAACGATTTGGGCCAGGTCTGGTTGCATTCTTGATCAATTTGCCTGCAATATGTTGAGATAACAGGGAGAGGAAGGAAAGTGGACTGTTCTTGTGATCTGTCAGTTTGGTTTATGTAGGTGAAGGGAAGCCCCTTCAATGCTTTTTATCTCAAAGGGCCTGTACTTCAAAATCCTCTTTATACCAAGGAGTCATATTTGGGGGCAGAATTTCCTAAAATACTTCACTCATCAGTTTTTAATAATCTGTTCCTTCTTTGGATCCCACATTAGACTCAGTCTTTCTCAGCAAACAGCTGAAATTTTCTACAATAATGGACATTTTTATATAATCGTGTCTCATCATGAGCAGTAAACAAATGCATTTCTGGCTTCTCAAAATGTTAATGAAATTTAGACCTGATACTTAACTTTCATTCAGTAAGTCCACTTGGGTAAGTAAGCTGTCACACTTGAGTGGCCTAATGCTTCTCAGCATTGGCTCAAAACATCTCTACTTCCTGGTCAGGCTAGAAGGATTCGACGAAGGTGGTTTGTTTTTGCAGAGTCAAGAGGCCACCTGTGATATACAAATATGGTAGAATCAGCTTTCCTTCTCTTTCTGTTTTTTTAACTTCCTGCCAGAGTAATTAACTTGAAAGTTGTACAAAAATGAGATAGGTTTGCCTTTAAGAGAAGCTTCTTTCTGTGAGCTCCTTCCAGGCTTATCTGAGTTAACTCAGGTTCTCAGGTCTGCCCTGGCTTTCTCTCTCTGAGGGAGTAGTACTTTGACACTCCTAGGCATTTTCTTCCCTGTCATCCTTCCTAACATTTGTTGATAGAATCAGAAACAGTCCTTTGAACTTTAGTGTATCTTTGAAAATATTGCCAGTGTTATGGACTGGCTCAGCAGACAAAATTGAACATGATGCAGAACCTTGTTTAAGACATCAATAAGGAAAGCAGTTATCACTATTATTATTATCAATTATTCTTTAAAAAGCATTTTATCATGCATGTCAGTTATAATTACATAATGAATGTACTCAATTCTCAAAACCTATAATGCGAGCTTTCCATACCAACTCCAGGAAGAAAAGGACTGGAGAAGTTAAGTAGGGTGCCTGAGGTCACACAGCCAGCAGGTGGCCAACTTAAAATTTGAACTCCTGTCTGCACAGTTTCCATTTCACCAGTACTTATAAGAAAATGTCATGGCTAAGAAGAGGAGAGGTGCTTAAGACAAATGTTCAGCAGAAATGTAGCCCTGTTTCTGCTGTCACTTAGTTGGAAGGAGATGTGGAAGGTTGAGACTTTGCACAGAATGAATTGAACAGCATTTTACTGACTCACATAAGTGTTACTTTGCCTTCTAGGAAGATTTCCAGCCTGCAGCAGCCTCAGAGACCAACTGGGAATCAGTCACAAGCTCTATTTCAGTAAGTAATTTATTACTCCATTGCCAGCAAAAGAAACTGATGAAATAGCTAAAATCAACCCCCAAATGACTTCACCTGCATTAAGAACCCGGGGCTTGACCAAAACCCAGACTCAAGAAGGCCGTGCTCCTCCGCTGGATTCAGGTTACAGCTGGTCACGTCAGACCCCCTTTCCCTGTGTTTCAGAAAGGTTTCCAGGAATTGCCGGTTTACCATGGTGGGAACTCAGGCTAGACAATGACTTAAATCGTTATCAGTTTCAAAGCAGATCATTCCAAAAAAGGTCTGTGCAAACATCAAACACATCAAACTGGTTCATGGCCCAAACTCAAGTGAGGAATTTCGAAATAACATTTTGAATATTCCAAAGGAAACTGTTAACCTTTGCATTTTCAAGGGTTTGGTCAGCCTTGCAAAATCCCAGTATTTACAGTAAGATAACTTAAGTGCAAATCAGGCATGCCTTCTATTTGACTTGGATATAAAACATAACTCACCCTGAAGCTTTAAAGTGGTTCATGCCCCATTTTTTTCTCTAAATTTAGTCATTTCTCAGTATTCTGTCTTCTTATCTACTTTGTACAGAAAGACCAGACCATGTTTTTACCAATCCTATGTGTAGCACTTATGTAGCAATAAAATACAAGATAATGAATGAGGTTGTCCATAAAAAGGTCAAGAGCATGGAGAAAGCTCATCTACAGCTCTAAAAAGGGTCCAAGTGGCTGAGTCAGAGCTGATTTTTTTTCCCTAAAGTGACAAGTGATAGTTATCTTGTGCTGTTTGAGGGATTTTTTAAAATCCCCTCATGTGGGAGGATTTCCTCAGTTATGGATTCTGTGACTATTTAATTCACCTACTTTGGCTTCTGATGCAGAGATGAAAAGTGTCTCTGACAGTGATACTCAGGGTATTTTATCGGTGTGTTTTCAACAGTCTGGAATGTCTCCTCTGAACCTATTTCAGTGTAGACAACATTGTCAGTTGTGTGAAAATCAAAACAAGGAAGCTGGGGCTGAGGAGCAGCTGAGGCAGAGCAGGAGGGGGGAGCCTCTGCAGCCTGAGGCTGGTGACTCCAAGTAGACACCAGTGGCAGCGTCTGTGTCCTAGACTGAGCATCCAGGGGTCCTCCAGCTTGTTAAGTCTGTTACAAATGATAACTCAGAGTGGTCCAAAACTTTCTGCCTGAAGGACAGAATCACAAACCTTAAAGGACTCTTAGCTCATTAAGGATAATCCATGTCCTTTAAAAGGAGAGGTATCATCCCCTTCCTTCAGATCATCTGGGGAGGTTCAGCCTTGGGTCATATCTACCGGAAATTCTTCTGGTTTGAGTTCCAAGTCAAGGTGCTGCTCTGCTTTCTTGGAAGATCAGGGCAAACTAGCATTTCATTCTTGAAGACCCTTGTAGAGTAGAGCAGAGGAGCAGGGGACATTAGACTTACCATTAACTTCAGTTTAAACCATACTATGTTTCTGTTGAAAGTGATTTACAGGCTTGGCGCCTGTAGTTCAAGTGGCTAAGGCACCAGCCACATACACTGAGGCTGACAGTTCAAATCCAGCCCAGGCCCACCAGATGACAATGACAACTATAACTATAACCAAATAATAGCCGGGTGTTGTGGCGGGCACCTGTAGTCCTGGCTACTCGGGAGGCTGAGGCAAGAGGATGACTTAGCCCCAAGAGTTTGAGGTTGATGTGAGCAGTGACACTATGGCACTCGACCAAGGGTGACAGCTTGAGACTCTGTCTCAAAAAAAAAAAAGTGATTTACAGTTTCCAAAGTGTTTTTTTTTTCACAAATTGTTATCATTTTGAAGTTGACTAAATTAGTCAACTTGAGAATTGATTTTTATAACTATGTAACAAAAGCTGAATAAGATCATATTTACTGGGCAACTGAAGAAACCATACCCAATTCGTTATTATTCTCAAAATTAGTTTTAAAATATTTACCTTAGGGGGAAAAATGATGTTTTCATGAGTATATTAGGTCACCTGATATTTTCTTAGCTATTATCTTTGTTTCTGTTAACTGCCTTGAGGGAAAACTTGAAAATAGATGTAAAGCTAAGTTTATATTTTACCTGTGGTTCACATGGCTGTTCGACCTAATGTCTGAAGAGATTAGATTCCCCTCCTGTTTAGGAACTGAGAGCCCCTGCAACTTCCTCTTGGAGAGAACCTGGGGACACAATGTGGTTCCCTGAGAACCCACCCCACAAAACTCCTGCAGCCATTTCCCAAGAGCTGTCTGCAGAAGCTGTCACTTGGCTTGCTTGATTGACATCCCTGCTTTTATTTCAAAAGAGAGGGAAGTATTTTTTAATCTCAAAGCTTTTATATACTTCCATGCTTCTAACTTTGGTCAGCTCTTTTTGACTTTCTAGTTCTCAGACCCATACTATTGTAAACATTTGGTGAATGTAAGTTGAATAGGGATTTAGAATTACAGTGCTGAATTATAAGTATCATCCACCCTGGCCATGGGATCCTAGAAGAAGAGCAAAAGACAGAAATGTTGTGCTTAAGTCAGGTCCAGCTCGAGTCAGCCAGAAACACACACACATCCCCTAGACCAGTGGTTCTCAACCTTCCTAGTGCCACGATATATTTTCATTGTTCCAAAAAGGTTGTGACCCACAGGTTAAGAACTGCTGCCCTAGATGAAAGACTTGGCTTATCAGAAACAGAGGAACAAATACAGCTACATTTAGATGATATCTATGTCATATCAACAGGTGCCTGTAGTGGTGTCCTCAGCATGGCTTGGACTATTAACAAGTCTCTGGACTCTTTAATAATTTCTGGCAAAGACCACACCACCAGATGAATGACTGTTATTGCCTGGTCACACCTGTGCAGAGTGTAGAACAGACTCATGAGGAGGTCATCACCTCCACCAAGGAAAGGCTTGGTCACTAGAGGGATGACTGAAAATTAGTTGAATGTTTTCTCTAAACGAAAAAATAAAACAATAGAGCTGGCCTGACACATTGACCCATCTTCCTCATTCTCCCACCCTACTCTCTTCACTCCCTTTCCCCTTCTGGGCATATTTAAAACCTGCTCATGAGTCACACTAATGGTAGATTAATGCTTTTACACCTCTCCATTTTGCTAAACACTGTTCCTCTGAAAACATGAACATCAAGCCACTTATGACCTTTGGTCCTTGATTGGCTAAAAAGAGAGCCACAATGTGCCTGAGAATGAGAATGTCAACTGCAAGCTTTGCTGTATGAGACTGTATAGCACTTATTATTTCTTGATAGGATCCTATAGTTAAATTTCAGGAAAACAAGTTTTCATTAGTTTCCATTTTTCCTTGGTGATAAGAGATACCTGCCCCTGGGGGGATCTTATTTGTTTGGCAGTTTCTGTAAAGACATCTAAAAACCATCTGAGGCCTGTGCTCTCTTATTTCCTCGTTAATGGGTCATGAATTTTTACAGAGATGTTTGATCATGCCTCATTTACCTCTAGATTGTACAAAGGCTAGTGAAGTAAGTGCTTGGAAATCTTATGTGGAGATGTATTCCATTACAAAATACATAATCCTTTCCAGACCTTCAATGATGTTACATTCCCCCTTTAAAGAGTATTTCTAAGGATGTTTTAATGGCAACTAGGGTCACTAGCAAAACTACAGCACTTAAAAACAATATGCTTGTATCCTCCACTCTTAAGTCAAGAGAGGCAGTTTCATGGTTAATTATCCTTGTTGACATTAAATACATTGGTTAAAGTGCCAGATCTTTATCAAAATGTCTCAGAGTCGATTCAAACACTGCTCACACATCATGTGCATTACCAGGTGACCTGGAAAGGGGAAACATGGAGGGTAAATGTGGGAGAGTGAAATAAATTAGGATGTGTCAAAACCATAATTTGTTGATATATGAATGATATGGGACCTTGAACCAAGAAATCAGATAACTTAATTTTGATATTTCCATTTAACTTATATTTTTAAATCATTACAGTTCAGATGAACTGGAAGTTTTATGACCTGGCTTTGATTTGCAAACTGAATGATTATCTTAGGTCAATTGCTTTTATTTAAGAATATGGCAAGACAATGCTAGGTTGCTTCTGCATGTTGTTTTAATTCCTTCCATATAGCTGAAGTTGTATTTCATAGCAATGAAATTTTTCTGAGTACACTGAGCTGTATGTCATTCTTAGGGGGTATCCTATCACTCTCCATCAGTAACGGATCCCACTCTCACTGCGGATGCTCTGGACAAAACGATTGCAGAATTTGATACTGTGGAAGATCTGCTCAAGCACTTCAATCCAGAGTCATGGCAAGAAGATCTTGAGAATTTGTATTTGGACACTCCTCGTTATCGAGGCAGGTCGTACCATGACCAGAAGTCAAAAGGTAAGAGACAGAGGCTTTTTATGCAGGTAGGAGCGTTAACAGTACAGATTAAGTGTTCTTTATTCGAATGTTTGGGATGAGGAAGTGTTTCAAATCTTGAATTCTTTTGGATTTTGTAATATTTACATTTCTACATACTGGTTCAGCATTTCTAATCCCCAAATGTGAAATCCAATATACTCTAAAAAGTTTTCCTTTGAGCATCATGTTGGTACTCAGAGTGTTTCTGATTTTAGAGCATTGTTTCTGATTAAGGATACGTAACCTGTGATAATAAGTAAAGATTAGTCGTGCCTTCTCTTGTTTCACAGCACTTTAGATGAAGATGAGTACTTTGCACAAACTGTATTGTTTCTTTAGAACTAAGAAAAATTTCATCCAGTCAAAGATCTGTCCTACTTTGGAGCTAGCAGAGACTTATCAATCACCAGGATCAGAACCTGACTCCTTAGCAAATAAGATGTTATCAGCCCCCACTCCACAGTGGAGACAGCCAGGTGAGGGAGGGGAATTACTTGCCAGGAACGCGTGAGGATCCTGGTCCCCTGCCTGCCTGTGATGATGTTTGCTGCACCTCTGTGATCAATATGAGGGTTGGCTGCGTCCAGCCCTGTTGGTGGTGGCAGCAAAGGCTGCTGTTAAAGCAATGGCCACAACTCTGCTCGAAGATTTCACCTCTACCCATTTGATGTCTAGTCTACGTTTTTTTAAATCAGTATCTACTGTGTACTTGGTGCCTGGATGCTTCAAGTGTTTGAGGTATAATGTCCCAAGGGAGAAGAAAAGAAGGTCTGGGATAGTCTGGAGGTCTGTGCGAGCATGTGTTCAACGGGAAATCTCAGGGGAGTATGTGAGGGGAGAAGTGAGTTCGTTCAGGCAGAGGGATCATCATGAGTTAAAATAATACTTAAACTCTTAAAAAATAAACACCTTAGTCATACACAGTCAGACAATGAAGTCTGTAAACTCATCCTAGAGAAAGTGCTACAGGCCTCCCTGTGGTTCCCCAGATGGCCAAGGGCAGCACTGCAAAGATGACCATGGTGATGTCTGGCAATGGGGGGTTTCACCCTTTTCCCAGGATGAGTTCATGAACTTAGTTGTCTGACCTCATACATCTGCGTGGTATGATCTTAGAATAAGAATGGTTTGGGGAATATATAGCGCAAATTATTAGAGAGATGAAGTGTAATTACCTCTTATTGAATAAAATTATCGTTTCTAATCTGTGTCCTTGCTTTATTTTATAAGATTTTTTTTTATCATTAAAACTTTCCAGGAAAAGTCTTATAAAGTCAGTGTGCATCATATCTATACAATTATTTAGCTGAAATACAGCTTATTCCCTATACTTTGTAATGTTAAGGGTGCTTTTGAATACCAGATTGCTTTAGCTTAACGACTACTTAGTTCACTCCTGCCTGGGCCTCTGCTTATGGCTTAGCTCATAAATCTTATATACTTGAAGTGCACAGCTAAGAGGGACACAAGAGAGTCACCGGTGGCTCTGATGTTATGGAGATAATGCCATGAACTCCTGTAGTGAGACATCCTAAAACTCTCAAACTGAATTTCGTGAGGACTCAGATTGGATTCAATTCAAAGAAGAAATTGCTTCTCTGTAACGCATTTCTGTGTTCAGATCTCTACTAGGTCAACTTGAAAGAAAGTAAAATAGTCACATGTTCCAGAAAATCCAGAAGAAATATTAAAAATGGTATTTGACAAATAAACAATAAAATTTGCCCATCACAGCAATTCTTAGGTACCTCTTTTCTGGAAATATTACATTTTTTAAATCATCTTACTTTTTTTTTTCTTAGAAATTATGTTCAGTTGGAGGCAGGAGGTCTAGATTCAAATCCTAACCCTGCCACTTACAAAATTTGTGACTTTCCAGCAAGTACCCTGCTCCTTCCTATGTCTTAGTTTCCTCATTGGCTATGTGCCTAAAATAACACCTGCTTCTGGGGACAACTTGTGGTGCATCAAGAGCATCTGACATATAATACTTATTCACAACTTGTTGGGAAGGATTTCTTTGTCTCTTTTCCTGTCTGTGTGATGTGTCCACAGGCAGAGTTAGGAGCACATGGGACTCCACAGCCTTTCTGTGACCTGTTATGGTGCAGCTATTGTGTGCTGTGTTTTCTCCAAGGCATGTGTCATCCAGGGCCTCCTATGAGCCTCAGCTTGGGCTGAAAATCAGCTGAGGAGCTTTAAAAACTATAGCTGTCTAGTTCTACCCAAGACACATTGAATAAGAATTTCTGGAGGGTGGGATATTGAAGTTGTTTATAGCTCTTAAGAGGTCAGTGTTTAGAGGTAGTCAGGTTTGAGAACCATTATTTTAGATACTGTTCATTCTTTATCTGTAGCACTTGGCACAGACTCTTGAGTCTCTGACACATATAAGATGTTCAATTAATGTTTGTAGAATTGAAGAGCTTAATAATTCAGCCTTAATGTATTTCTAAAGTTTACAAAAACTTAGTCCATAGGCTGAAGAGTGTGGCTTTATTAAGAATGCCTTTGGTGGCTCAGCTCTCATAGCACAGTGGTTACAGTGCTGGCCATATAACCAGAGCTTGTG
>NW_003852753.1:211226-214007 GCF_000181295.1 Otolemur garnettii
GAGGCTGAACCACCTGCATGGACCACAAAAACAAGAAGAGTCAGGTTGAATATTTCAACTGGTATTTTCTGCTTTGGGAATTTAAAAACAACGGATTTATGGCTTGAACCCTGATATATGAAGAAGGGAGCAGTGAATAAACAGTGAAAACAAGAAAACAGCTATAATGATGGAAGTCCATTAGGTGTCAGAACATTAACTTTACAGGATTCCAGTGAAGTTTTTTTCTATCGTGTAATAACGTCTCAATAATGTTGTACAAAAACATGCCCATCATTTATGAGTATTTATTGAGGATCCAACTGTCTAATTTGCCCAGACAGATGGAAAATGGCATTCTTCATGATTCTAAAGAGCAGAATTCTAAGGTGACACGAGTGTGAATATATGAAATAGTTTTATAAACTCTCCGTAATAAAACGCAAACAGACTAGGATAGGTGAAGAACTTACGTAAGGAGGCAGAAACAGTTCATATTTTAAAGTTAAGTTTTATGTTTTGCTTCTTTTTATTTGGTAGAAAGGAGAGTGCATTTTTTCCTCCTCTTCAAGGATAGAGTTGAAAATCAAAAGCAAGAGGACAGTAAAAGTTTGGGGAGAAAAGAGAGAAAGAAGAGACAGATAATGCTGCTGAGTATGAAGCCAGAATGTTAACATAGAAGGGGTCTACTATTTTTTTTTAATTCACAAGTAAGCTGAAACTCATAAGTAAAAAGCTTCTGGAATGAAGATAATATAATAAGTTAATATATCAAACTTTCAGTTTGCTGAGGTGTGATGGAGAAATGGGTAGTATGTGTAATTGAAATCTATATACAACTGCAGTTCTAAACCCAATTTTTGCCAATAATTTTAGTCTCATGCTTTCAACCTCAAAGCTACCCAAAAGTTAATAAAAAAAGTTTCAAGTTCAAGTTGTACTTACTTTTCTGATGAACATCTTAATGAGCATAGCAAATTTGTATAAAATTAGGTGAAATTTTATGGATATTCTTTCTATTAGCTACATGTTTACCACCTAAATCATTGCATAACTACCATAGTTCAACTGAAACTAAACTGTAATTCATTTAAAAGATATACCTATGAACTTAGGGGCAGTGCATTTTTATTCAAGTTCATAGTACAAAATTCAACATTTCTAAATTAAGAAATGATTAGCCCCAACCTCCATTAGATAGGACAGTAACTAAAAGGTGATTTGTAGAAATTAAAAATGTAACTGAGATCTGTTCTTTTGCTTATTCTGAGAGAACTTGACTCTCCAGAATGGTAGTGTTTGCCATAGAAAAAAGTCCAACACATAATGGCAAAGAAGGAAGCCTGGTCTTATAGTTTGTATTATAATTAAAATATGAGCAAAACTGTTAAGGCACTCCAAATTAATAATTTTAAACTATAAATAAAAAATACATTTTTCTCTCAAAGAGTTGTTAGTTTTTAACATACACTCCTCTTTAAAAAAGCCTTTCAATATTGACTGCAGTAATTATTTTGATGTTAAATTCATGCCAAATCATGAGATGTCAAATATGTGATTTTTACAGACTTCAAATGTTTAGATGAAACTCAGAAACAGCTACCCATTTCTGAGGATCTAATACCAATTCCATTATTTTCTGCATGACATTTTGCTCTAAGATTTAAAACATGTGACTCTAATTTGCACACTCTTTATAAGTAAACAACAGGCAGGAGAAACTGAGGAATAAATGAAATAAATATGTTTCATATCAAGATGTTCAAAACTTAGGTCAAAATACTTTTTTAAAAAAACAAGGAATCATTTATTGCTATTGCTTTGTCATGCCACGGCATGCTAAACTAGAGGATACAAATTTTGCTTTTTCAGAAATGATTTAGAATGTAGGAAATAATTTCAAAATATGATATGAATATATTTTAGAAAGTGAGGGCTTATAATTTTCTCTATCCACCTGTTTGATACTGAGGGGAGAATTTCAAAAAGCTCTTGCCTGACAACAGTGATGAATTTCGTAAGTCAGTCTTGAGATATGAGCCCTCTGTAACTACTTCACTGTAAATTAAATGAGCAGAGCTACCAGGAGCACCAAATCAATAATAGAAATCAATTATTATTGTCATTAATGTTTGTAATATTAACATCTATAAGTTAATTATTACTATTAATGTTTATTAACATTAATATAGTTAACATATTGTTAATAATTTCCATTATCAAAAACAATTCAAGCAATAACTTTATTGCTTAACTTTATTAGGTTTCCTGAAATCTGATTTGTTATTTTTACCAAGTAAAAATTTAATTTCTCCACATTAAAATTATTTACCATAAATTCGATTAGAAATATATCAAAAGAAAGAAGAATATTGTGATGAAAAGAGCATGTACTTGAGAGTTAAGCAAATTAGTGATAAAATTCTAACTCAAATCCTAAAATCAGTAACCTTAGAGAAGTCACTTACAGCCCCAAATCTTCTGTTTTCTGCATTTTGTGAAATGGCTCACTTTTCAAGTCTGTGCTAGGATTAGAAAATAGCACAGTGATAACTAGTGGACCCTCAAAAATTGAAGCTACAATTATTACTGGAATTGCTTACAGAGCTCTGCACAGAGTGGAGATCTTTTTATGAGCTCTTCTGCTCTCTTCCCTCTGGGTCGCTTCTAAGATAATCATCAGTAATCTGGAGCGCCTCCTGCATAGTATCCAAATATTATCATATTTAGGGATCTGTATAACCAGCACACTCATTCAAAGTTTACATAATTATCTCCAAGTACTGAACTTTTGTATGATAC
>NW_003852753.1:214100-217745 GCF_000181295.1 Otolemur garnettii
CCACTCAGTTTGCCAGCAAATATTCATAAAAGCCATGTAATATGTATCATCGCAAGTGTCTATGAGGGCTCACATGAAAGTTTGATGAAAATCTCAGCAACAGGGGCAAGGACATTCTCAGTTGTTTGTTGCTGTGGTGCCAGAACCACCTAAGCTTTCTTCTAGGTGAGGTCACCCATCTTCATGGATATCCTCACCCTACTCTTGTCATCAAAGTTATTTTTTCCATGGAGACATATCATTTAAATGCAAGTTAATAAGGAAAATTCATTTAGCAGTGGAAAGCTATAAGTAACTTTCAGTATCTGGGTGAACAATGTGCATTTTCCATAGCAGTTATTCTTGTTAAAGAAAATGTGTGTGCCTGTGTTTTCTGCGAAGCATTGGGAAACCCTTACGACCGTGGTCCCCAACCCCCAGGCCTTGGGCCTGTCAGGGAGCAGGCCACGTGGCAGGAGGTGAGCGGCCAGCAAGCCCCAGGAGCTGCCTGTGTTCACAGCCACGCCCCAGCCAGCCTGAGCTCCGCCTCCTGCCACCTCAGCAGCCGAGTCAGATTCTCTTAGGAGCACGAACCCAACTATGAATGGCACGCATGCGAGGGACCTACGCAGCTTTGTATGAGAATTCATTGGATTCCCATAAAAGATGATCTGAACTGGAAATGAAATGAATGTGCTGGAATCATCTCGAAGCCACACATCCCCAGTCTCCCAAACATGGAAAAATGTTCTTCAATGAAACCTGGTGCCAAACAGATTGGAGACCACTGCCTGCTGGCATCTGTTTGCTCACTCCTCCCCTGGACTCTGGACTTAAGGAAACATGACCCTGTTTCTAGAACTCACACTTATACAGGAGAGATGCAGCTGGTTACATGTCTTTACTTGCAAAGGATAGGGTTCAGTCCAGTGAAATTAGACTGAACACATGACCATTGCATTCTTTTTTTTTTTAATTGTTTGGAATTCATTGTGGGTATGAAGAATTAGGTTACACTGATTGCATTTGTTAAAGTCCCTCTTATACTTGTGTCCCTCCCCAGGAGGTATGTCACACACCATGACCCACATCCCCCTCACTCCTCCCCTCTATCTCGTTCCCCTACCACCCCTTGTATTAGCTCATCTACAGCCTTCACATTAGAATAGAGTACATTGGATTCTTGCTTCTCCATTCTTGTGGTGCTTTACTAAGAAGAATGTGTTCCACCTCCATCCAGATTAATACAAAAGATGTAAAATCTCCATCTGACCACTACATTCTTACATTTAGATCAAGGTAGGTGTGGCCTTCCTTTCCCTAGTACTCACCAATTGCAGAATCATAGTACTTCTACTTTTGGATGATCTTGCTCTTAACCTCTCTCCCTTCAACAATAATATAAGGCATACCTACTGGGAACTAGGATTTGGACCTGTGCTTCACACACTCCAAAGTCATTCAATCTTAATAAATTTCTTGGCAGAAGAGTACTGTTATTCCCATTTTACACAGTAAAAGAAACAAATTTACAAAGATTAGTGATAGCTGCAAAGTAGAGTTATGACGTGCACCTGGCTTTGTGGGCTGCAAAGCCCATGCTGAGGGGAGGTCAGTGGTGTTTAAAGCTTAGATAGTCAGAGTCTAATAAAGGAGAGAGAGAGACATTTTAAGACTTCTTTGACTTTTTTTTGACCTTTTTGATTCTTAATGATCTCTTAACTTTTTTTATTTCATAGATAAACTTCATATATCACCTCAGGTTATAAGTGCCTAGGATTCAAAGAACTGCCTTAGGGTGGTGCCAGCTGCTTCCATGCCTACTTCAGGGCCTTTCAGATATTTGTGTAATCATCTATTGATTTTTTAGGACATATTTCTCAAATGTCTACTTCTGTCCAGTGACTTTGGGCAAGTCATTTCATTCCTCCACCTCTCTTCTACATGTATCAAACGAGAACAGTAGTATCTAAGCTGAGGGCTGGTTATGAGAACTCAGTGAGACTTGAGTTTGGAAAAGCGCCTTGCATGGCACTGGGCACCTAGTAGATGTCCAGTAGATTTCCATTCATTCCCTGCTTCACACTGCTCTCTGATCAAGAACTGTTTGCTGTGATTTACATTAATTTTTGTCAGAAGAAGCAGTGAAAGTTTCCCTTCTTTAGATATGACTCCAAATGGAGTCACAAAATTCATTGTATTTTATGATGTTAAGTTTGAAGTATCTAGACATTCCCTCATTAAAAGTTATAAAATAACTGTTCTTTCCAGATTTATTTTTACTTCCACATTGGAGCTGAAACAGGCAAATAGTTTGTACAATTATGTGCTGATTTATACAGGAGGGAGGAGTCTGGAAACCACCGTAAGGTTGTGATGTCCATAAAGATGAGCAGACTCTTCTTGGTGAGCTAATGAACCTTGAAAAAGGCTGAGAGCCCCTGGTTGCTTGGTACAAAAACACTACAATTAACATATTCCCCTTACCTCTCTCCCCCACTGCAAGATGTCATGAATCTACTATTGTAACATCAAAGTCACACTGTGGCACTATTTCTCATTTGGCAGAGGGCAGGTTCCCTACCACCTTGATAGATTTATTTGAGAACCAGCTTTTGTGACACTATGCCCTACCCACCTTGGCTCTGCTGGATTCCATGGGTCTTAGAGCCAATCGTCTTCTTGAATCACAGTTTATCTTTGGTAGTTCAAGAACTCTGGTTTCTCAGTACACCACGCCATGGGTTAGTTTTGAAATAAGAGCCAAACGTTCAACATATGCACCCATTGAAAGACAGTCAGAGTTGTTTCTCTCTCTCTTCTTGATAATCTGGCACAAAGATGAGGTTGTATTTCCTTTAGGAGAACGTTGCCTCCTCTTAGTTGAAATCAAAGGGTATTAGAAGGCATATGCTGAGGTATATTGCATGTGCTCCTTCCACTTTGTCCCTGGGGGGCAAAGCACTATAAGAAGAGGGATACAGAGATGATTAATTCTCTGCTTCCAAGGCAGTTCAGTGGAAGAGAAGCCCCTAAATACAGATATTTCTCAACTCACAATGGGTCTGTGTCCTGATAAACCCATCATGAAATTGAAAACATCTTAAGTCAAAATACCTTTAATCCACCTGAACTTACTGAACATTGTAGCTTAGGCTTCCCCACCTTCAGTATGTTCAGAACAGTTACCTTTGCCCTCAGCTGACAAAATTATCCAGCACAAAGCCTATTTTTAATAGTGTTAAATAGCTCATGTAATTTATTGAATACTCTAATGAAAGCAAAAAGCAGAGTGGTTGTATGGGTGCTCACCGTTCACGAGTGGCTGAAGCACCATCACAGTTGGAGCACTGTTAGAGGGACCCTGGTTAAGCTGGGCAGGGACACTGAGGCCAGATCTATGAAGTAGGAGCCGTCTATAACTGAGGCCAGAGAAAGTGTGGAGAGTACATAGAGCAGAGGTCCTGTGCCTTTTGGTTTGCCTTAGGTGATTGAAATGATGTAGCAGGCTGAGATGACAGTGAGACAAAACAGACACAGCACAGTGTTGTAAGGAGCCTGGCCCTCCTGCCAGCCCTCACCCTCCTCATGCCGTCACTGTCTGCTAAACATGCACTAAAATGGTGGTGCCTGCTAAGAGTTTATAAAGAATTTTAGCTTTATAAA
>NW_003852753.1:218070-219355 GCF_000181295.1 Otolemur garnettii
AAAAAAAAAAAGAGTAGTTAAGATTTTGTCTTCCAGCTGATTGCCACCCACCTCGTGCTTGCCAAGTCTATGAAGACAGCCTGGGCACATTGGGTTTATTGTCCTGTAGAAAATGGAGTCCCTGGGATTCTGGCATTTACTCCCATTGAGGATAAATCATTGCTGTCAATCGATCCAGCTCCTTACATGGGTGCCTGATTGGTTTTCATGGCAAACAGTGCAAGAAGGAGTTCAAGGAGAAATGACAAAATGAAGAGTGTGTGTCGGCCCGGGTCCCCTCTGTCCAGGCAAAAGGATGAAACTCATTAACGCATCAAAGAAAAAGTCCGGCTCTGTGTAGTTGCCTGGTTTATCAGTCAGAACCCAGAAGATGAATGAGTTGGGTGCGTAAACGGCGAGATTGTGAAAGTGACAGGCCAGTACCTATCAGTGCACCAGAAACCAAGTCAGACAGCAAGGGGTTCTCTGGTGAGGGGACTCAGACAGCATGTGGAGGCTGCTCTCGGCGCCCTGCTCCACATCATGACACGGGGGCTCATCAGTTCAGAAGGCATGAGGAAGCCTGGATTCAAACTCTGGGCCTCCCACTGCAAGGGGGTGAAAATGAGGTTTTTTCTTAGCTTTCAAAATCTCAGCGTCCTCAACTGTAAAGTGAGGCTGATAGTGGTATGCAGTGCGTGGTGTTTGAGGATCCCTTGTGGTCACACATGTGACAGCTTCTCACGGGGTCTGCTACTTAGTAGTGTAGAATCAGGGGTGTCCAGCCTTTTTTTCTTCTGTGTGAGACACTGGAAGAAAAAGAGTTTTCTAGGGCCACAAAATAAATAAACACTTAAGAAAGCTAAAACTAAAAAAAAGGAAAAAACAGGCCCGCACATACTTTTCATGATATCTGACATCACAGATAAGCAAAAAAGTCCTCACAAAATCAGCACAGGTCTTCGGGCCATAGGTTGGAAACCCCTGGTCTAGATGGTCAGGATTAAAAAGACCAGGCTGACTTTTCTTCCTCCCACACCTAAGCCAAGATATTTTAGAACTGAATGAGGGTATACATTCACACCCCAGGGCTCACATTCCAGAATTCTCATCACAACCTTAAGAACCTCAGACACTGGGCTGCACCCAGAGGCCAGGGCTGCAGGAGGAAGGCTGCCTCCTGGTGCACTGTGTACTGACACCAGACCAACATTTCCAAAGGAATCTTTCCAGAAGGTTGTTGGTATAAAGCCCCCCAAATTTAACCAATGTTGAAGATCCATAAAAAAACAACACTCAAGGCTCC
>NW_003852753.1:219766-221192 GCF_000181295.1 Otolemur garnettii
ATGTTCAGCTGTGGAGATGGAAGCAGGAATGGAAAGGGCAGCCCCTCTCCCTGGGTTGGTACCACCTGGCCTGTCTCCCTCCCACAAGTCTCCCACCAGAGTCCTGCTTCAGACAGAAGTGCCAGAAGCTTTAATTGCACTCAACCTCTGTCTGGCTGCCTGCTCTGCTGTCCTGCCTAATCAGTCTTCTTTGACTGGAAACTCAATAACCCTGCAGAAAGTCTGCAGTCATGCTTTGAAGTTATTTGCATCCAGTCAGAGAACCTTTCAGTTCTAGTTCTAAACTGAATGCCTCATTGGTTTCAATCTCCTGATATATGGGGCAGCTGGACTCTACTGCCATCACACTGGGCCATAGTTCTTAGTCACATCAGGGAATTCATGTGTAAAACTGACAGAATTGTAAATCTCTTCATGGTGGGTAAGAAAGGGAAGTAACCAGTGCTAGTCAGCTAAACAGTTATGCCATGTGAGGAGTTTGGTTTCAAAGGGGAGTAGGGCTTACACGCCTTGCCCTGGTTTGTTGAGGGCAGTTTGAGGATTGGCTAAATTTCTGATGGAAAACATGCTGTAGTTTGACTCAGGTACCTCCTAGAGTTAAAGATGTTGCCATTCACCACCCAACCCCAGTGAACCCCCAGGGCTGTATAGGGTTCAGCATCCTACCGGGGACCCCATACAGCCCTGGAGACCTTGGACTTCTCCCTTCAACCAGTAGGCTTCCTATCATCTTTCTGCACTGCTCCAGGCAGCTTCAGTTCCAGTCTTGGCATTTATGGTTTACCTTGGAGAAACAAGCTCCACCTCCCATCTGTCAGGTGCTACAAAGGGCTGAGCTAGTGGGAAGACTCAGCACTGTCACTTCCTCTCCCTCTCAGCAGATTTGGCCTCCACGTCAGCCCTGTCCACAAGCCCAGGAATGCACAGGCCAGCATCGATATTTATCTCAAGGTGACACTTGTAACGGATGGCTGCTGCGCTTCTTAATCCATTTATGTAATCCTTCCTGCTTTGCTTGCAGTTATTTTCAGGGCTTTCGCAGCAATAAAATGGTTCCTTTCCCAAGACTGAGTTCATTCAATTTAAATCTGGATTGATTGTAGCTAAAGTTATGACATGTCTTTACAAAGAATGAAAGAAAACAGCAATAAATTATACACAATGATTATTTAACATTTATTCAGTGCCCACAGAGTGCTGGACTCAGCATATAACAGCTGGAGGTAAACCCTTGCCCTTGAGAATTAAAGCATCTTTGCACATATTAAAAGGCACACAGGGATGGGGTTAGCAGACTCTTGGTTCATACTTACACCTTCTTTTCCTTCTGTTTCTCTTGGATGCATTTCATTGGCCTTTGACCTCCTCTACCCCCAATTCCCTTGCTCCCCAAGCAGATTTGGTTTAAGAGTAAGACATTTAGGCT
>NW_003852753.1:222024-225593 GCF_000181295.1 Otolemur garnettii
CACAAGCACCTGGCACTATGCTCTGCTGCCACCTAGGACCTGATGCACAGATAGGCACCGTGTTCTCAGCAAAAGAATTCCACTTCCTTTAACATTGTGGTGGACTTTGGAGTTAAAATGAAACTAAAACCTTTGCTTCCTTGTATTTCTTGCAAAATTTCATTGTCAGGTAAATATATTAGGGTGGTTGCCCATAATGTGACCTAGATATAATTCCAATTATATTTAAGTAATGACTTAGAGTCAGGCATTATTTAAAATCAAGAAGCAATTTATTTTGTATTTTTTTAATAAAGACCATTATTTTAAATTGCCAAATGTTTTATTTTCTTCCCTCAGAACATTTTTTTCTTTGTTTTTATTTGTTTGGGGGGTTGTTATGAAGGGCATATAGGATGAGAAGAGAAATCAGGTTTTCCACGTTAGGTGTACAGTAATTGAGATGCTAAGGAGAAATTCAATCCCTGGGTTAAGGTGGCTCCCGAACAGTCTTCTCACTCCATTCCCAGTAACATGAGCTGTCTGCCCTGTCTTACAGTAGAGTTTGCTCACACTGTGTGTATTTGCTTACAGTTGACCTGGACAGGCTCAATGAGGATGTCAGGCGTTACAGCTGCACTCCCAGGAATTACTCAGTCAATCTAAGAGAGGAGCTGAAGCTGACCAGTGTGGTCTTCTTTCCACGCTGCCTCCTTGTGCAGCGCTGTGGAGGGAATTGTGGCTGTGGAACTGCCAACTGGAAGTCCTGCACGTGCAATTCAGGGAAAACTGTGAAAAAGTATCATGAGGTATGTCATGCTCAGATTTCTTGTTTTAGCTCTTTTTTAGCTGCATCAGTTGTGTAATCTGTAGGACACTGGAAGACAGGGTCATTGCATACAGTTGTTCAGGTTGTTCACTGCACAAAGGCATCCAGCCAGGGGGATGATATGGAGCTGAACTCCCAGTACTGGATTTGTGAAGCCAAGTGTCCTGGTGAAAAGTTAATTCCATGCAGAAGAAAGAATTTCTTTTTCTAATTCTTACCATATACCATGTGGGTCAACAATAGCCTTGTTAGAATATATAATCAAATGTACAATACAGTAGTTTTAGATCTTACTTGGCCACCTTATAATAGTAGAAATATGATGGTATTCATTTAAAGGATATGATTGCAAAATCTAGGTTGCTTTAAGAGAATATTAAGAAAGAAAACTCAATTCAGTTAAACCATTGCAAAATTAAGCACTGTAAAGACAGCAAAATACAAATTGTCAGAGACCTTTTCATTTTCTACATTGAAGATGTATTTTTCATCTGGAAATGCTCATTTTTTTTTTTCCCCAAATGCTACTGAGTGCTACCTGGGGAATCATCTCATGGACTATGCAGAAATAAACAAAAGCAAACATAAAGATATAACAGGAACAAAAATTTAAGGAGAGCAATAACCTTGATAATAATAATAGCGTTTACTGGGTGCCAAACACCACTGTAGCTCACTTAGCAGCGTATCGGCCGTAAGGGGTTGCTACTTTTATTCTCTTTTCATAAGTGAGTGAACTGAGGCTTAGGAGGATCAGTAAGCTGGCCAGTGTGACATGGTCTGCAAATCACAGAGCCAGCACCACAACTCCACTCAACTGGTTCCAGAATCTACGATCTTACCACTAGTGTTAATAATACTGTGCTTTCTCTATTTTATTGTACAGCACTTAATTGAGCATAAAAGAGCAGACTTAGGAGAAGACAGAGCTGGCCTAACATAAGCAATAGCTCTAGTTACTTTGTTCTAGTGGGAGCACATGTAAGTCACTAGAGTTACGCAGGAGTCCTCAAACTTTTTAAACAGGGGGCCAGTTCACCATCCCTCAGATCTTTGGAAGGCCAGACTTCGGGCCCCGTGATGAGTCAGCTGCTAAGCAGGACAGGCAGCGGCGGCAAAAACACCCGGTGGGCCGGCTAAATGTCGTAGGTGGGCTGCATGTGGCCTGCGGGCCGCAGTTTGAGGATGCCTGGAAGAGACTCAGTTTTCACATATGTGAAATGAGACTAAGAAATTACATCAAATAAGTCTTTTCAAAGAGTTATTCTGGGATTCATGTAAAATAATGCATATGAGATGTGTTCTATAAGGTATGAAACCTCATGTAGAAATATGTTTAAGAATATGAGCTAAAATATGAAGCAAACAGTGTTGTCAGGAATTATTGTTTCAGTCACCTTCCATCAGCACCTACCACAAAGGAATGGACAGTTCCCTCTAGACAAAATTTCTGGTTCTGTACAAGTGTTTCTCTTTGTGTGTGTATGTGTGTGTGTGTGTGTGTGTGTTTTGAGATTTGGGGGTTTGTGTTTTGATTTCAATTTTGATTTTGATTTTTAACCTGAAAACAATACAACAGTAATAATAAGTTAGGAGGTAACTCCTGCATAAACAAAAATGAGTATATTCCAAGCGATATTTTCACCTTGAGAAATAAAGGGGTTGTGCCACAATGACCTTACTTACCTTAGACAGGAGAAACATATGTTTTAAATAGTTCTATAAGGTATGAAACCTCATGTAGAAATATGATATAAATACCTTAATGTCCTATGTCGGACATTTTCTTAGTCATAAGAATTACTTAGGGTTAGGGTTAGGGTTCCTAACCCTAACCCCACTGTTTTCAAAGGAAAAAAATGTTCTCATTTCTGGAGAATGCCATCATCTGCGTTCATTGTGTTTTATTTTTGTATGAACTGATGAACACTAGATTGGATGTTGTCCTTCACTTCTAACTAAGAACCTGAATTTTATAACCTTATTCATACCCCAAGGATAAATACAGACTGCCATAATCAGGTTAGAGTTAAAATAAGTGAGAAAGTGCCAAGATGTCTACCCAGTAAAACCTGTGAGGAAGAACATTAGAATTCAGGCCTTTGATGTATTTGTGGAGTGCTTTATTTTACCTTGACTCTGAACTTGGAAGCTTCAGCTTGATTTTTTTTAATTACTCATTGTGGGAACAGCAGGGTTAACCATACACCCCCAAAGACTCTTGCCTTCCAGTCAGTTATCTCTGAAGCCTGGCTACCCTCTTTCTCTCAGCTCCTTCCACAGGTCTGTACACAGTAACTGTTACCTGCAAATCTGTGTTCACAGTTAACATCCGAGGGGAAAAACTCTCAATCTCTTTGTTCAGTCACATGAGTAGGTCTGAAGTGTTGGGATCCTTTTAAAACCGCATGTCAAAGCATCTGTTTAAAACATGTGTCATATTTTTACCTCTAGGACTCAGCAGAGTTCTATATAAAACCGCCTGTCAAGTGCTGGACACAAGGCCAAATGAGCATCAGTCACCAAGCAGTAACTGAATCCCTGGAACAAACATTCCTGTCATGTATCCCCAAGACTCCTAAAATACCCTCAAAATGTGGCACAACTGTCATCGCCTCTGCCCTATGGAGAAGAGCTTATTCCATTCCCAAAAGCAGGGGTTGCTGGTCCTCAGTAGTCCCATTAGGGGAAAATCCTTGTCCTTTATTCCATTATTTCTGTGTCTGAATTCTTATATCTGAGAAAGGAGAAACCAGTCTCC
>NW_003852753.1:225670-226784 GCF_000181295.1 Otolemur garnettii
ACATGAGCACCCTTACGGGGACCAAGACTTTGTCACATAACATGACAAAAATTAACCTGCATGATTCTCTACAGGGATTTCAATGTTCAACATTAAGGAATTAAATGTGGGAGACTAGAAGGCGCCTTCTCCTGTAGGGTCCGAGCAGTCTTCACTGTGTAGTAAAATATGTGACCACTGTATTATTTCTTTCTCTCGAAGATTTGTACAACCCTGTTTAGGTATTTCTCCTCTTTCCTTGTCATGTACTGGCACGAGACAGGGAGACCTCTCTCAACCCAGCTTGAGGAGGGAGAGGACCTGGGGGAAAGGTGGGAAATGAAGAGGGACACACACAGGATGAGAGAGAGGGTGGTGTGGGGAGGACTGAGCAGGTGATACTGCAGCCAGCCCGTGAACGGTGGAAACAGGTTTATTTATAGAGTATCTTAACAAAGTCATGTAAATCTTAGCACATGGGGTAGAGATCAACCTTAAAGAGGGAAACCTGTGTGTTTGCTGATAACAAGGAAAGTATGCATGGGCTACATGACCTCTGGCAGGTGGGGAGAATGTTACTGGAGGAGAAGTGGTTGAGGGTTGTTCCCTGAGCAATTCTCAGACTGTGGGACCCTGCCTGCCACAGCCCACTCCTCACATTTCCTCACAATCATTCTATGCCAAAAGCACACACGTTTACATTAGTTTACATGACACAAGAGCCTTCATAAGGAAATGAAGACCAGAAAAAAAGCAGTTGAACCTGAGTGTTTTTTATAGTAGGCTTGACAAAGAATGGAGGGAGTCATAAAGAAATAGGACAGGGCAAAGAGCATGACCTGAACTGAGGACTCGCAGCCAGGTCTGCTCAGCTCCTTCTTTGTTGCACTGTGGGAGCCAAACTAACTCCAGTCACAAGTCAAACTACCTCCTTTTGCTGTTTATTCAGAACAATAGGGTGCCGCATACCAAGGACCTTATCATACCTAGGTGTTACAGCCCACATCCTGACCCCTCCCCTTTGTCTCACTAGCCCCCTTGTGCACTCAGCCCACATCCTGACCCCCTCCCCTTTTTGCACTGGTCACTCTACTCTGCACTCGCCCCACTTGCGACCCCCTCCCCTTTTTGCACT
>NW_003852753.1:226947-230555 GCF_000181295.1 Otolemur garnettii
AGCCAATCAACCCTGAACACGACCACCCTGTACCTGTCAGTTTAGGACAGACATGGTTTACCTGCCAATAAGGGGATGGGGTGGGATGGTCTAATGGGAGGCAAGATGGAAAGGTATAAAGGAACTTTCTGAATAGTCTGTAAGGGCTGTTCCTGCTTTTTCTTAAAGGGCAGCCCAGATTCTGAGCTTGAATAAATAAAATTCCTCATGCCTTTGCAGCGATATTCGGCCTCTCAGAGTGGTGCTTGAATTGAGTCTGAGGGTTAACAGCACCTTTGTCTTTGGGGTTGAAGATGCTCCCCTCTTCGGGGCACAGGAGAGCACCCCTCACAGGAGCACAGGAGGTTTCTGAATCCTGCCACAGGGAAGTGTGAACATTGTTTTTAGGTTTCATGATCTATTTAGTCAAGAAGCGTGCAGGGAAGGTCATACTGACTTTCCTATTTTAGCTGTTTTCTTAAATTCCTCCAGCTTAAAGTATTTTGGGTAGAGTGTCCTAAGCCCTGTTATAGGATTTAAAAATACTTTTGGTAGTGTTTTTTTTTAAGTAATGGTTCCGAAAATATATTGTGAAGAAAATTAGAGGATACTATGATTTTATTAATAGTTGCCTTCTTACCTCA
This sequence comes from Otolemur garnettii, assembly GCF_000181295.1. NCBI lineage: Eukaryota > Metazoa > Chordata > Mammalia > Primates > Galagidae > Otolemur > Otolemur garnettii. Next base: position 227,571 of record NW_003852753.1, read on the forward strand.
ATTATGCATAATGAAGAGACACACAATTCCTAAAAATCTGGTGACCTACTAAGTTAATACTGGCTTTCATCATTTGGTGCCTGGACGATGTCCATTTAGTCAGCAGCCAAAAATTTAGGAAGCAGCAGAGAGAGAACGATTGAAGTTAATTTTCTGTCCTTTGTGTCATGACTTTTTGTCATGAGGGTGACATAACTATTTGCACTAACAGGGGAAGGTTCCGCATCTACATGTGGCAGTCACTAGCAACATGTGGCTACTGGGCACCTACAATGTGCATGACACAAATAGAAACTAAATTTATATTTAATTTTAACTAATTGAAATGTAAATAGCCACACAAGGCCAGTGACTACTGTATTAAACAGCAAAGGCCTAGACCAGTGATTTTTAACTGGTATGGCATGAGAGGATCTTAGGTGTTTTACAAAAATTTTTAAAGATCATTAATTAAATTATCTTCAAAAGAAGATCAAAGCACAGTAAATATATTCTTTTTCTACTCTTTTTTTTTTAAATCAACATAATTCAAGTGTGCCCTGGAAGTTTAACTACAGGTAAACTTGTAGTGGAAATGCAAAAGAATAAAGATAGGATCAGGAGCTGTCACTCTTTATAGACCACTTATAACAAAGTTAATTCACTCAGCTTGATAAGCAACAGTAACACCTGTGCTTCTTGCCACATGGGGAGACTGGGCTAAGGAAAGCATCTGAAGACTGTCAGCACCAGCGGGCCTGGGTGGAGTTCAGTGAGAGCCTGGCCTGGCTGTCTCGGTCCCGACCGCCTTTCAGCCCTGATGACTCCTCACCCAGTGAGTGGACTGAGCATACTTAGTCCAGACTGTACATATCCTTTCACTTTTCCATCGAGCTTCACTTTCCTGCCAAATTTAGCAAACCTGTCTTAGGGCAAAGATACCTGTCAGGTAGCCAAGGCCTGTCTGTCCTGACTGATATCCAAAGCTAAAGTTATGCTCTGAAATTTAGCACCTAGCCAGGCTTCAATTATGTTTCTGCAGTGGGTAGGCTAACCACGCAGTCATTAATCCTCTCAGGTGCCTTCTGTAAAGGTAGAGCTGCAGCTACATATACCCCATGGTAACCCCAGAGTATTTACAGACATATACCCCATGGTAACCCCAGAGTATTTACAGAAAGTTAACAATAAATATTCACGCATGTCATGATTGCAGTTTATAAATCCCTGGTGCCATCCAGCCTTTCATCACTTCAACTGAATTTCTCAGCATAAAGTCTCTGTATTGTTTGTCAGTGTCTTTCTTACTGAGTGCTGCGTCTTGTGACTTGACATCACTCTGGTTACAGTGCTCAGCCCTTGCTGGGACTGTTGCCTGCAGGCTGAGTAATTACCCAGGTAGAAAATAATATGTTATCCTTTCTCAAAATATTTTTATTTGTAGTCACTTAGTTTCAGAATAATTCACTACCATCCATTAAAACGCTTGACTTTATGTACATTTTTTATAAACTCTATAAGCATGAAAGAATTTAAAATAGAAGTAAAAATAGGAAGTTGTTTTCCCTTTAAACTATGTTTGTGAATACTGCTAGCTTTGAATGTTGTGTAGAATCTTAAATAAACTCTTAATGATTCAGGATTATATAATGCATTTATCCTGAAATATGTACTTGTGTTCCTATGTCAGCCATTAATTTGAGAACAGTTACAAAGCCTTAACAAACTTTTTTTATATTCCCAATAAACGAGAACCCAACTCAGCAAATAGCTTTTCTGCCTGGTATTCTTTTATTAGTGTAATAGCTTTATGGCAAAGATTCATTCAGTGCTTTGTTGGCAATGAGGTGAATGACCATAGTTAATATCTTTTGTGATGTGGTAATTTGCAAAACTGAACATCTTTGATTTTGTATTGTGGTATGAAGGCCACCAACTGGCTAGGTCATCACACTCCCTTTAGTAGATGACCAGTTCCCCCTGGCTTTAGGTGCTTTGAGAAGTCAAGATCCCCATTTTCATCCATAGGTGCTGAGAAATGGCGGGACTGGTGGAACTCTGTGGAACTGGTATTTCCTTGTATCTTCTTGCAGCTGTGAGTCATAGCCCAGCAAATAAGAATGTATTTTGTGATGGTACCTATTAGCTACTGCCCTTCAGCTGTTGTTATTAATTAATTCCTTCCCTTTAAAGGTGGCCAGATAACCTATAGCCAGCAAGTTTGCTTTCTCAGATAAAAGCTTTTCATTTTTTCATGCATCCTCAAGTCAGCCTTATATCTTTCTCTTTTCCATGCTGTATACCTGAACATAAGACTATTACATGATCTGAAAGCTTTGAACATCAGTGCTGTGATCAGCCAGGAAGGCAGTGCAATTTCCACTTTGTGCAAATACTGCTCTCCTGTCTTGTCTGGGAAAGTGTCTGCCAATTCATTTTTCTCTTCTTATCAGCAAAACACACATATACAGTGCTCACATTGCTTAATATAAAACACAAGTAAAATCCTTGAACAATCAGAAGACCAGTTAGAAAAACTGCCAAGGTTTTCTGTTCTCATCCCAAAGCACACGCTTTTGTTTGCCATCATTGAAAAAGCAAATCGATGGAGCACTGATTTTACAGGTGCCAGTCATCACAAATTATTAGGCCTTGATAATGGCCTTCTGTAGACAAAGACTCTTGACCATGTGCTCACCTTCTTAGGAATCATTTCCTTTCCCTGTATTCCCCCAATCCTCAAGTTTAATTTACATGCAGATAATTTTGGATAATAGTGTTGGGTCCGAGAAAACTTCCCAAATTAACCCCAACCGACAAACTCGAGACTCACTCCGATGTAAACAGCATAAGATGAGATTTATTACAGACCCGGGAAGCCCGGGGCCCCCGGGCCTGGACTCTCCTGGCATGCAAGCCGAGGACGAGCCCCGAACTCGGGGTGAAGGCAGTTTTTATGGGGTACAGAAAGCAAGAGGGGTAGGGTCGGATACGAGTACACTTTTC
>NW_003852753.1:230779-233253 GCF_000181295.1 Otolemur garnettii
GAGTACACTTTTCATTGGTGGTTGGTGATTTCATTAGTAAAGGTGAATTTGGATTGGTACAGGTAAGGGGTGGAGGGTCCCTTAACTGGGGGCTAGAGTTGGTGCAACCTGGTTACCTGTATTTCAAGGTAATAGAAACTTATCTGTTGCCCAGGGGGTACTATTTGGTTGAGTAACTATGAGAGGAATGAGAAAGGTTGCAGGGTGGGTCCTGCGGGTGTGGTTTAATGGAATGGGGAGGGTTATAGGGTGGGCCCTGCAGGCCAGGGCCCAGGAACAGAACTTATGTGGAAACAACAAAATGGAGCTGATCTGGTCCTCACAGCAGCCAAGTCTACATAATTAAATATTTGCAAAGCCACTTACAACAGTGTCTGGAATCTAGGAATGATAACAACCTTTTAAATTTTTAGACAGAGTCTCACTTTGTGACCCTAAGTAAAGTGCTGTGGCGTCACGATAGCTCACCACAACCTCAAAGTCTTGGGTTCACGCAATCCTCCTGCTGCAGCCTCCTGAGTAACTGGGACTACAGGTGCCCACCACAATGCCCTGCTTGTTTTTCCATTTTTAGTAGGACAGCATCTCACTCCTGCTCAGCTGGTCTCCAACTCATGAGCTCAAGTGATCTACCTGCCTTGGCCTCCCAGAGTGCTGGGATTAGCCACCGCACCTGGCCTGCAACTATTTGTACTATACTTTCCCTCCTAGTGCTTATAATCCAATTAAAGGAATGCATAGTAAATCATGTGAAATTGTCGGATACATTGGAAGTGCAGTAGAATTGCAGGTAACAATGAAAACCCTGATTCAATCGGCTATCAAAACTGGCATCTGGACTAGCTTTACTAGCATCAAATAAGGTACTTTGAGTCTTCGTGCCTCCCTCAAGGCATTCCCATCCCCCACCACCAATTTAGTACTGCAGATTCTTTTGAAGCTTTGCTACAATGGATCTCACATTCCATTCCGCATTAGCAGAGTGCCCTGGCCTCCACTTAACTAGAATCCTGTGGAATAGCCTGACTGCTCTAAGTGAGAGTGTGTACAGACCATATGTGTGAACACAGGAGACTCTACACATGTTTCCCCTAGTGGATGGTTTTAGTTTATTTAAGATTTTGAACATGAGGCCTGGTGCAGTCGCTCACGCCTGTAATCCCAGCATGCTGGGAGCCAAGGTGGGTGGATTGCTTGAGCTCATACCATGTTGGTAGGTTTGAGACCAGCCTGAGCCAGAGCGAGACCCGTCTCTACTAAAAAGACAAAAAACTGAGTCAAGAGGGCGGCTTGAGCCCAAGAGTTAGAGGTTGCTGTGAGCTATGATGTCACCATGGCACTCTACCCAGGGCGACAGTTGAGACTCTGCCTCAAAAAAAAAAAGAATTTGAACATCTAATGTGAGGATGAGAAAACGCCTGGGAATATAATCCAGAGTAAAGAATCTGGGGGATGCCATGAAGAGTTATGCGTGTTAAAATGAGATTTTCCTGCATCTAACCTTCATCTAGGACAGTAGGACAACAGGCAACATGTACCAGGTCCCTGAGACAGTTCACCTGGGGCAGGGGGGGAAGACACACCTTGAAGAGACAAAGGAAATTGTGGGTATATTAGAAAGCAGAGTGCGCTGGGGCCTAAACGACAAAGCCCTGGCCACAGTCCCCACTGCCACGGACCCCGAACAATGTAATTCTCCTCCCTTACAATCCTGGTTATCTGATCTATCAAATAAGCATAATGTTACCTTCTCCACTATGTGACAGGGTTTGTGTGAGGGCAAAAAATGTATTGTCTATAAATTCTTTGAAAACTATGAAATGCTACAGAATTATTTGGTAGTACTATGATGGAGATTAGAAGTCTAAAAAGAAAGTAGGACAAAATCAAAATTAAAGGCTAACAGGAAGCCAAGAAAATAAAGAAACAATTCAAGTAACTATGTAGTATACAGTAAAACATCTATAGATTGACACCCAGGGATGGTAACAAACTGGTCAACGTACAGAAGTAGTCAGCATAAGGAGCTAGACCTGCTGTACTGATAGGTACATGTGTGCATGTAGGTCTGTGATAATCAGGAGGTGGTCATGTGGGAGGTGGTCTACCTGGAGGCTGATTATCATTATTATTATTATTTTTTTTTTTTTTGCAGTTTTTGGCTGAGTCTGGGTTTGAACCTGCCACCTCTGGCATATAGGGCCGGCGCCCTATTCCTTTGAGCCACAGGTGCTGACCCAAGGAGGCTGATTATATTTGAAAGCAAGCTGATCATTTCACCAAGTTCTTGTCTATGTAATGACTAATGTTTTACTCAATGAAGGCTACAGCAGGGAAGAAAAGTTAGCTTCTATTAAACTAGTATCTTTAAAAAACAATGTTTAAACTTACTGATTAAAATATTAAAAATATATTTATTGACTTAAGAAATGCTGCATTGATGCACAGGTATTAATAACACACAAAGGTTTTAG
>NW_003852753.1:233772-245886 GCF_000181295.1 Otolemur garnettii
CTTTCTAACAGAAAATATTCTTCTTACCCTAGGTGTTAAAGTTTGAGCCTGGCCATTTCAGGAGGAGGGGCAGAGCAAAGACCATGGCTCTCGTTGACATCCAGTTGGATCACCATGAGCGGTGCAACTGTATCTGCAGCTCAAGACCACCTCGATAAAAGAATGTGCACATTCTTACATTAAGCTTGAAAGAAACTTTAGGTTAAGGAGGGTATGGGTAAAGACCCATTTTCCACCAGCAACCAAACTTACTACTAGCCTGCAATGCAATGAACACACTGGTTGCTGAGTTTCAACCTAGCTTTTAGTTCCATGGCAAGTAGAAAGGTGTATTGCAAACTTCTATATGCAAGAATATAGGATTGCATTTAATAATAGCATCTGAGGATATTCTATATACACAGCACAGATATGTATATCCATGTCTATGTGTAAATAGATCAAATGGTCTATTCAGTACACATAACCAGGTACACTAGAGCTTAGGTATGGTTGAGTTCTTCAGACCCTTAAAGCCTTTTGACAAATAAGAGACAGTCAAATATATGAAGCATGTCTTTAAAATTTTCAGAAGATGAATGTGTTTATTTTTTAATTTTGAATCACAAGATAATTTTGGATATTATTCTCTTAAAGAAATCATCTCATACATTAAAAGCAAAAGAAGAGTTTTTCTTATGTATACATCTTAACTGATTATTTAAAAAAAGGGAAAATATGATTTTTAGGGAAAAGGCAAATACTTAGGCATTTTTCCCACAAGATGTACTACATACTTACTATGTAGACAATAATAATCTGTCTCTAAAACCATGCCATTGTCTTCTTTATATGCATTTTGCTGAGGTATTCTAATCCATCTAAAAACTGCCTTAAGAAATTGTGCAGAATACATTATTATACTCCTACAAGAGACAATTTATAAGCTATGGCAGAATTTTGGATTTTTATTTTTCTAAAACACCTCCACAAAAGCAAATCCTTTGAGGAGTGGCATGGGAATTCTGTATGAGCCTTTCAAGATGGTATTCATTGGAAGATTTGGGTTGTTGAGAGTTTAAAAAGCAAGTATTGATACATTGACATAACTGGAAATTAGGTGTAATATTAGATAGGATCCATATTTAATAATGGATTCAAACTTTCCAAACTGTGCCAAGGAATTTTACGTATCTTGCATCTGTGTTATAATAGCATTCTATTTTTGGCAAACCATCATGAATTACTTAGAGCCTAAAAGCTTTTGTGTATCAGTAAAACAACCAAATTTTATTGATGCTCATTCCTAATCATATACTTACTCACCATTGTGAATTTGTTTCTGAACCAAGTGAAACTAGATCTGGGGGTTCTCTGGTTCTTTGTAAATCTGTGCGTCTTATTCTAAGAAGCTGACTGTAAATTATGGGAGCATAAGTTTGGCCCTGTTCTCCAACTAGGAAACTGTTTAGTGTCGGGTATTGGTATTTAGAGTAATTTTTCCTCTCTGGCTCCTTCATGTCTATTTTAAAGGAGCCTGACTCCAAGAGTAGGAAGTGATTCATCATTCTCCAAAGCAAGACACTCAGGGGAGCAGCGCTGAGATCGGGAAGCTCCGGGGCTGCTCTCAGAGAGCTGCGTTTTTCTTCCTGCCTTGAAAGGAGAGCCGATTTCTTCTGTGAGTCTAGGGCCCTCCTGCCCATAACCAGTCTGGGTAAGAGGTACGTGACAGGGTTAGTTACGTCCTGGTGTCAGGTGAGTAGCTTAAATATCCTTAGATTTCTAAAGTATGGCGCTCTCAGGTCCAAGTTCTCAACCACCCTTCTTAGCTCAATTCCTCCCAGTTCTTTGAGAGGAAAGACCTATGTTCATTAAAGATGTACCTTCTAAAATTTTCCTAAAAATGCCTGATGTTTTCCTTGAGGCAGTGAGTGGTAAAATTAAATATTCAATTAGTCAAGTCTCCAAAATCCCAGAAATACCCCAAGCAGACAATGATAATCAGGAATCCCTTTCCCCTTCATGGCTACTTGCAAGTTTCCTGTGAAAACATTGTCTTCCTATACCAAAATCAAAATGTGTATTACAGCTCTCACCTTGTACAGCTCACATGGCAGTAAATATGAAAAATTAGAGTATTCTACCCACTTTTCAATAAACCTTCCAGGCCGCAATAACCAGGATGGTTTTCAGTTAAAGCCCTATTTGTACTTTTTATTTATCAGCTGATATGTAAGCAGGCATATTCACTCACTTTTCTTTGTCTTTCCTGACAGGTTTTCTTTTTTTTTATTACAACTTCTCCCTTGGTTATCTGTTATCTATTGCACTTCCAACTTGTAGCCAATAAAACTGTTTCATTGCCATCAAAGGAATAAAAAGCTCACTTTAAAATTACATTTCAAAACAAATCCAGGTTTCTGCATGGCTCACTCAGCTGAAATAATGCCTTTCATTCCCTATGCTCTCATAGGGCAGAACACTTTTGTAAGTAGAGTTTTTTTATGTTTTTTGGTCATATCGGTAGCATGCAGCTTTTTCCTCTCAGAGTTTTCTATAGCAAATGTAATATGCCTCTTATCATCATGAAAAATAAATACTGCTTTTGAACAAGCAACTCCATTCTTTAGCACTCAATTACAGTTTCAAAAGGTGTCCAGTGTTACAAACTTACTTTCACAACTGCATCCAATTGTCGGGAATGGCAAGATTGGGCGGCTTCTGAAGGCTTCGTTTAATAATAATGCTGAAGGAATGAAGGCCCTGTCCCTGGACTGTTGGCTTCTCTCTACTCTGTCCCTAATCTGCACCCACACAGTGAGGTGAGATTTGGGTTTGGTTTTGTTTCTGTTGCTGTTTCTTCATTTGACCCAGGTCTTTTAATGAATTACATCCTCTGACATTCCTCACCTAAGGGCGTCCACACCCTTCCTCTTCCTGGTGGCCTGAAGTCCACAGCTTCACAGCCTCATTTCCCCTTGGGCTGCTCTCATCCCTTTTCCCTTGGAGATGAACCCTACCCCACCCCTGCTCCTGTGGCTCCTTGTCAGCTACTCAGGGAGACCTGCCCAGGCCCATGGAGCATACAGATGGCTCTTCCAGCTGTGAGGAATTTTTCTTTGGCTTGTAGCATAGTCCTTATTATCATCCTACTAGAGACAGCATACCTGCCTGCTGGGTGAAACTAGGCCATTTAAGTTTGATGGCTTCAGGTCAGTTGGGGGTTGGGGGTGGAAACATATATTCCATGACAAGAATAACTTTTGCTATCCAAAATACCAGCTAATATGTGAGTATGGGGAAAAGATCAAACAATTCTGTGCATACAAGCTAATTTGGAAAACTTGGGTTTTTATCTAAAAAGTTATAACAGTTATATATATAAACAGCATTTTCATGCAAATACATTAAGGATTTTATTTCATTTCCTGTAATGTTCATATGTCCAGTTTTACACTAAGACTAACTCAACAGATGTCCAAACTGTTCATGTTTTCCTAGGTTCCTCTGGTAGAATATTAAATTAAATTTATAGATTAGTATTCCTGCCTGAAGTCCTAGGAAATACGATTTTGTTTATTGACACCCCTGATCAAATATGCCAGACGACAGGATATTTATACTTCTCTGGTGTTATTAACATTTACTCAGATCCTTTTGCTTTTAATGATCAAGTTAAAGACTACACAGGCCACCAAAACATAAGACAGTACACTGGGATATCGCTCAAATAAAACATTTAGACATCGGCAATGGATAAACAGCTAACTGCTTAATTTAAGACTCTATGCTTGCTGTTCAAGTTATATTTCTGAATTTTATATATCAATTCATATCATGTTTTTAAAAAATTTCATTTCTACAGAGTTGTCTAAAATTTCTCAATGAGATCCCATAAGAAGAGAGTGGAGTTAAGCCCACAGTAAAGGTAAATGGACTCAGGGCAGCAAGTTGTGGGCCAAGAAATCTTCATTTTCTAACAAAATCATTTGACTTTCTACTTATTTTAAAGCTGATGAATCCTCATTGCCAGATTGAGTGGCCAGAAACAAAATGTCCAAAACATTCTTGGATTCACTTTGCATGTTAAGCAATGGCTGCAATGTAAGTTCTCTTTTAAGAACTAAAGTCTCTGGGTTCTATTTTTTCAGTGGTCTCTGATTGAGACCATATTTTAAATTCCTTCTCCTCAGGCCTTCTAGTCCTTGCTATACTCTCCTTTTCTCCCTGTTACTCCCAAATTCCTTTCCTTCCGTCACTACCCACCAATCTTTAAGTCAGAAAAAATCAAGATTAATAACTTGCTCTGGGGAGGCAGGAGAAGCAGGATCATTTGCAAAGATCAAGTACACAGTTTCCCAAAGAAGCAGTTAATACGATGACACTTGCAGCTGTTAAGAAACCCAGGCTTCCCAAGAGTCAAACACATCCAGGGAATGTTGTCCAGTGTCATCCGTTTTCCTGTAAAGTTCAGAATTTGGTGGTGGCTATTTACTGACTTCTACCACAGGGTATTTAGCCACAGTCAATACTGGTGAAAACAGACTAAATTAAATGCTTTATTCATTCATTCAAGAACAAATGCCCACTATGTATAAGGCATGATTTGGGCTCCAAACACAAGGAAGAGCCATAGGATAATACTACAGGAAGATATTCTAGGAGGGATAAATGGAAAAAAACAAGATGCTCCAGCAAAAATCAAAATGTAGGCCTGAGAAGAATGTACTCAACAAATACAGAACAAAGTAGCAGAAAGGAAAGAAAATGAATCTGTAGCCAAATAATTAAGTTTGGAAAAGTAGATAAACTGGAAGTGACCCAGTTCCTAACAGGCCTGGCTTGGAACCTCTTTGGCACCAGGGACAAGTTTCATGGAAGACAAATCTTCCACAGCCTCAGTGAGGGAATCAAGGGGTGGAAGGGTGGCACCAGTCGCAAAGCTCAGTGATACTGTGAGGCCTGGTACCTAGGGAGCGTGAACTGGTACTGGTCAGTGACGTGAGGTTACAGACTGCAGTTCTATAGGACCCATCCAGTGGGAAAATTCTGCCATTCTGCATTTTGGAAAATGATAATCTCCAGGAGGAATATGGATAGGCTATGAGTTATGAGGCTCCTTATTTGTGGGGTAAGACTGTTAATGGAAAAGAACTCAAACTCTGTAAAATAAAGACGTTTACTAAGAGCCCAGCATGAGTGACTATGGCCCAAAGCCACACCCAAAAACCCTTGAGCAAGTGATCTTGCCATGGTGGCTTATAGATTGGTTTCATACATTTCAGGGAGACAGGAATTATAAGTAAAGCCATAAATCAATACATGAAATGCATACATTGTTTTGGCCCCCAAAGGAGGAACATCTCCAAGTGGGAAATTACAGGCTATAGGTGGGTTTAAAGATCCTTCACTTTACAGTTCATTAAAGAAATGACGCTTTGTCTAAAGGCTTGTTACAGGATGTTCTTTCTGCCCATGCTTACCTCCCTTTAAAAACCTCTGTATTTCTGCTTACAATGAGGATAATGGCATTTTAAGATGGGAGTCTCCATCCTCCTCATTAATAAATTCTTTCCTTTTCCTCAACCCACTTGTTCTTCTGATGTAGTCTTGGGGACAAGTGTCAAACTTCAGTAAGATTGTTGACTTGTCTCTGATTAATAAACTTCCTTATCTTGAAACATGTTACTGACAGGGTTTTCAGCTTCAGAGTATTATTGTTCAGCTACAGTTGATGGTTCTGATTGATCCCATTTTCTGCAAAGGCATTCTCATGACTTCTTCCTGCCCCTGGACAATTCCTTGATCTATCTCCTGTGATAAGAACAAAGAATACTCCCTTCCCCTTGTGTTACTGGAGGAAGAGGGTCCAGCTGCCTCTCACTCTCAGTCAATATACAGAGACTAGGATAGGTTCACCAAACTTCATTTCTCAGAAGGTAAACAATGATTCTGGAGAACAGTGAGAGTTGCCTCTCCAAGACTGTTCTGTTCTTCCATTTCCAAAACCACAGTTTTATACATGAAAGTTCACAGCAAAGGCCAATTGACCATTATTTTAAATAATAATCAGCATAACTCAGTGACCTATTATGACACTTCCAATTCAAAAGCTAATCTCCTAAATCAATCTTTCTAAACTATTCAAGATTGGCATCTTTAGGGTAGGAGCTAAATTTACAAAACACTAAGAATGGAGGAAATGAGGTGAAGGTCACTGAGGACCTAAACCAACCAGACCAGCTGTGTCATCTCACCTGTAGCCGACTCCATCTTATTCTCACTACACATGAACTCTCTCCTAACCACTGGTCTGAGGCAGGAAAGCAGGTCTTAATTCCCCCAAAGTAAGTATTTTTACTACCTTTCAGGCTATTCCCTCTGTTACAACAAGATCTGCTAAGTAAATCAAACATCTACCAGAGTGATTGTGGTTTAGGCCTTGTTCTGCATAGCCTATAGTCTTCAATGAGTTACAAAGGATATCTCCAAGAAGGGAGGGAACGTGACAAAGCATATCTGACTTTCCTTCTCATGGGCAACAACTTATCTTTAGGGTATTTCTGGGATCCCCTTGACCACAAAGGGGTCCATTCAGTGGGAGGAGGAAGGGTTAAGATTTTATTATTTAGTTTAGATAATAAAGAAGTGAGAATTAGAAACAGGAAACTCTGCACGCCGGCCCCCTGTAGTTGTGCAGACTTTGTTTTTTTTCATTCTGAATCTCCTGGGGGGGAGTGCTATTTTCTTCAACTTAGACAATAAGAAAGGTCAATAAAATAATTCAAAGGTCTTAGCAACTGAATGGGGAGGGGAGTGCAGACTTGGAGGTATCCGAGAGGAAAGGCATTTCAAGAGTACTCTCTGAGGGTAAAGTAAGGAGGCAGGACAGAGAGGCCAATTTTGAGAATATCTCTCTCAGAAGAGGAGCCAAGCCTTATAATTAAAGTTGGCTGGCTCGGCGCCTATAGCTCAACCGGCTAAGGCGCCAGCCACGTACACCTAAGGTGGCGGGTTCGAATCCCCAGCCCGGACCCGCCAAACAACAATGATGGCTGCAACCAAAAAATGGCCAGGCGTTGTGGCTGGCGCCTGTGGTCCCAGCTACTTGGGAGGCGGAGGCAGGAGACTCGCTTGAGCCCAGGAGTTGGAGGTTACTGTGAGCTGTAATGCCACGGCACTCTGCCCAGGGGGACAGCTTGAGGCTCTGTCTCAAAAAAAAAAAAAAAAAAGTTGGCTGAGAGATATCCTTGTAAGTGGAAAAGCTGAAATCATGGGAAAATAAAGGATAGAATCTGAAGGACATCCATCACCATAAAGAAGAGGAAAGAAGACTAAGTCACAAAGCTCACAAAATGTATTCCAATAATTTGGTGAGTACTAATGGAGGCTTGGTAAAAGGGCTCAATTCTGTGCTAGATACAACAGATATACAGAACAGTAAAACAAACATGTTTCCTGCCTTTATCAAACCTGAGAAGATAAAGATACTATGCAAATAATACATCTGTATAATCCATGACACACGTGAGCAGCAGAACCGTGATGTGGGTAACAGCAAAGAGTAGAATCCAGGTCAGGGACCTAGGGCTTTCCCTGAGAAGGTGGCACTGCATCAAAAACAGAAAGTTGAATAAATGCTGGATGGAAGGAAAGTGAAAGGAGAGTGTGCCTAAGAAACGAAAACAAAAAATTTAGCTATATTAAAGAAATATTTTGAATGTTCCATTGGCCAGAGTTGATGATAGATTAGGTTGAGGCAAAGGAAGATGTCAAGGTTTTTTCCAAGGCTTCCAGCACAACAAACAGAGAAGACAAGCGTGCCATTTGAGGATGGAATTTTGACCTCTTTTTCTGTCCTAAAATTCCCTTCTAAGGGGACTGGTGAGTCACACCTACAAACGATAAAATTTCAATAAACAAGGGGTATTAACCCAATAGTATTATTTCCCACCCTGATTCTGGCATGTAGCATCACAGGAGAGATAGAAGACCCTTATCTTGACACAGATATTCTTCTCTGCTGAATCCTGATCTTTTAGATAAGACCTAACTGTCAACCAAAGAATTGTCAAACCCACCTATAACCCTGTAATTTCCCATCTCTAGGATGTCTTGCCTTTTCAGGCTGAATCAATGTATGCTTTCCATGCATTGATATATGACTTTACCTGTAGTTCCTATCTCCTCAAAATACATAAAACCAAACTGTAACCCCACCATAGTGAGTCTGCTTGCTTGAAACTCTTGAGTGTGACTCCAGGTCATGGTCCTCATATTTAGCTCAGAATAAACATCTTCACGTTATCACAGAGTCTGGCTTTTTTTATCTGCACATTTATTGAGATGGGGGATATGGAAAGAAGAAGAGATTTGGGGTAGGTTAATAATTCACTGTGAGATATTAATGGCAAAGGCCTTAGACACATGCAGCTGGAGATATTAAGTGGGCAGTTAGTTATGTATGTAGGTCTGGAGGTCAGAAGAGGGTTCTGAGAATGAGATGTAAATTTGGGAGTCATCAACTTGTAGCTATTAAAAGCACATTAGTGGTCCAGACCCTTAGGGGAGGGTGAAGATTTACGAAGGAAAAGGTCATGGAGCAATTGCAAGACTATCAAAATATTCTGTGTGCCACAGGAAGAAATTGTTTCAAAGTCTGGGTTGGTTTTATCAACCACTGTCAGAGAAGACATAAGAATAAGAAATACCTTCTGATTTGTCTTCCCCCAAATACTCCTCCTGTCCCCACCTCCACTCCTTTGTTCAGGTACACCTCTTCATCTATAGCAGTATTAACCAACAGAACTTGTGATGACGGGAAATGTTTTATATCCATGCTGTTCAAGACTGTAGCCACTGGCTACGTGTGGCTATTGGGTACCTGAAAGGTGACTAGTGTAGCTGAAGAGTCTTTTATTCAGTTTTATTTAATTTACATTTAAAGGCAAATAGCCATCTGTGACTCATGGCTACTGTATCAGACAATGCAACGCAAGACTCTTGCTTTCACCCAGAGAATTATAAGCATAATACCCACTCTACAGTCCTACACGCACCAGCTGCAGCTGGGAGCACTTGACTCCAGCCTTCTCAGGATTTATGCACCTGAGAAGAAACTCAGACAGTCCCTGTGGTCATTTGGATGGTAGGATGTAAAAATCAGTGCTATTGGCAGCCATACTTCTTACAGTGTGTATAAAGGAATCCAGAGAAAGACACGCTGCAAAAGGAAAGGGGGAGGAATGACTCAAGCATGCAGAAAATGGCTGAGATTTGAGGGTCCCGGATCCCACTGGTTCTGAAATCTGGCCAAATCCCTGTCTGGTTCTCTGAGAATGTCAATGGTGGAAATGTGAGGTGGATGCTAAGATACCTAATGGAAGTATTGAGTGGAAACCACTTTCTGGAGAAGTTGATTATTGAGTGGAAAAGAAGAAATGCTGTCAGCCCTCTATATCCACAGTTCTGCATTCAGGGATTTTATCAACAGCAGATCCAAGCTATTTGTAAATAAATAAATAAAAACAACAATGCAATAATAAAAAAACACAAATTACAAAAACCCACAGCATAAAAACTACTATTTACATAGCATTTACATTATATTATTTACTATAAGTAATTTAGAGATGATTTAAAGTGTATGGGAAGATGTACATAAGTTATATGCAATTACTATACCATTTTATACAAGGGACTTGAGCATCCCTGGATTTTGGTATCTACAGTGGGTCTTGGAGCCAATCCCCCATGGATACCAAGGGATGACTATATGTTCAATTCTTGTTATTTGTGGCCGTTGCACCCCATAAACAGTGAATTACCAAACACTGTACCATTACTCCTGGGAGAAATACAGGGTTAGGGGCCTAGAAGCCTCTGGTCAC
The DNA here is from genome assembly GCF_000181295.1 of Otolemur garnettii. Classification (NCBI taxonomy): domain Eukaryota; kingdom Metazoa; phylum Chordata; class Mammalia; order Primates; family Galagidae; genus Otolemur; species Otolemur garnettii. Next base: position 243,642 of record NW_003852753.1, read on the forward strand.
AATTTTGCCAACTGATCAATATACAACCTGTTTCATGTGTGCCTGATTAAGAATTTATTTAATACATTTATTTGTATCACTGATTCATTGACATTGAACCTGTGGCCAGTAGCACAGTGACTCACGCCTGTACCAAGCTGGCCTGGCACACCCATTTTCTCCAGGAGGCATAGCACAGTCTCCTTGCCCTTAGGAAGACAGCCCTTCTCCAGACAGCCCTTCAGTTCTACCCATGAGGCCATTTAAATGCAAAATATCCAACAAAAAGCACAAAACTGTGATAAAGACATCCTAAGCAGACTATGAAAAGGACACTCCTTTGCAGCTAAAATGAGGAAGCAGCATCACCTCATTTAACCTCAGCTGGGAATAGCAACAACTCAGATTTTTCACAGCTTTGTTCATGTCTGCAAATGACTACAAAAAACATCCTGCGTATTGATTTGGGAGATACAAATAAATTTTGAGTAGGTAAGTTTGCAAACGTAGAAGATGTGATAACAGCTTCACTGTAATAATGTGCAATTTTACAATATGTCAGGAATTTTTCTGGTTTCCATATATGTATTAATTTTCATAATAACCCAATGATAAATGGGTTTTATGAAAATGAAATAAATTAATATATACCAAGTTTTTTTATTAAAGAACAGTGCTGGTATTTTTATTGGGCTTCTTTTTTTGTTTGTTTGTTTTCTTTTTTAGAAACAGAGTCTCACTTTGTTGCCCTTGGTAGAGTGCCATAATGCCACAGCTCACAGCAACCTTCAGCTTTTGGGCTTAGGCAATTCTCTTGCCTCAGCCTCCCAAGTAGCTGGGACTATAGATGCCCACCACAAAGCCTGGCTATTTTTTTGTTGCAGTTTAGCCAGGGCCGAGTTTGAACCTGCCACCTTCAGTATATGGGGCCAGCACCCTACCCACTGCGCCACAGGTGCCTCCCTATTAGGCTTCTTAAGGATGAAAAAGTAAAGCATAGAGAGTTCAAGTAACTTACTGAATGTCAGCAAGTAGTCAGCTCCAGACTGTGCCCTGCAACCACATTTTTGATCATGTTGTCACACTCTCTGTGGGAGTCACTGGATCACTGGCAGAACTGAAAAATTTCCTTGGAAAATCTCACCTACAGAGCCACCCCAAGCATGGATGCTGAGGTCCTCACTGAGCATCCTGGTCCAGCTCCACCCATTCAACTGACAGTGACTGCGCCTGTCCATGCTGCAGGGACAGTGGGCAATGCCATGTTCTTGCCTCTGTGGACTCTGCATGAAGACAGAAACAGGAAACAAAAAACCATGCATAGTAATGATAAGGGCTTTAAGAAAAACAAATACATTCTTTACTAAATGTATTTATCTTCATTCATTCTTTACAAGGTTTTTATTTCTAGTTCTTATCTTAAACGTTGTTATTGTTATTAAATTTTAAGCCTTTTTAATTTTGTGAAGGCAAAAAGTGGAAACCAAATAAACACATGTGTATGTATAGAGAGAATAAAAAAAAATAGAGACACAGAAGAACAAAGCAAATTATAAAAACAAAGGAAGGCCTGTCTGAGGAGGTAGCATTTTTGCTGAGATCCAACTGAAGTGAAGAAATAATGGGTGAAAATGACTTGGGAAGAGAACCTAGGTGAAGGGAACACCCAAGTGCAAAGGCCCGAAGTAGAGCTAGACCATGGATGGTGTGAGGAACAGCAAGGGGACCGGGAGGAAGAGGCAAGGAACTGAAAAGTAAGGAAAAAAGCAAAAGAAGTGGGCAGAACCAATTCCTAGGGGTCTGTGGGCCCCACAGGTAAAACTGGATTCTGACGTTGGGAAGTCTTTAGAGAGTTTTGAGCAGGAGAAAGAAAAACTTTGACAAGTTGGTACTTGTTATATACAGAATTGATTATAGGAGAGCAAGTGTAGAAGCTGAGAGAGCGTCAACAGGCCGAAGAGAGAAAAGAGGCCATGTCCAGCACGAGACAGCGTCCATGGGCCCAGGAAAGAGGAAAGGCTACATGGAAGAAGTGAGAAGCGTCCAGTGCCAGGATATGCACATGTATGAAAAACTTTAAATGCACAGTTAAGGGAAAAGAGAGGAAGCAGGAATGTCTCCCAGGACCCAGGCAGGACTCCTAGGTGAATGCTGAAGTCTTCTGTCTCAATAGGAACACAGTGATAGGAAGAGCTGGGGACTAAGGGAATCCATAATTTTCTTTAGGCTTTCAAGGTCTGTGACTAAATTCTGGGGTTGATTTTTT
>NW_003852753.1:247143-249621 GCF_000181295.1 Otolemur garnettii
TACAAAGGTGTTTTTACCAAGTGAGGTTGCCTAGAGAAGAATTTTAGGTCAATGTGGAGAGGCCACCCAGTCAAGATGGGCTGAATTCAGGTTAAATGACATCAGAAACCCTCAACAAACCTTAAAAATACAAAGGTAGTAACTTTTTAATAACACAGATATCAATTTCCAGAATATTCACTCATTGAATAAGGAAACATTATTAAATGCCTACTCCTCTATGTTCCAGGCACAATTATAGGTCCTGAGGATAGTGAACAAAAGAGAACAAAATCCCTGTCCTTGTGCAGTTTGTAGTGAGGGAGGCAGACAAGTAAATAAAGCGTGTGTAGGAAGGAAACACGTGCATGGCTGTAGATCAGTTAAAACAGGGAAGGGGGCTCGATAGAGGATGCACATTCAACTTTGGGTAAAATGAGTATCTAAAGTAAAATCTGTAATGATGTAAGGGAAAAAGCCATGCAAATGTCTTTTAGGGGTGGTAGGAGGAGGATTCCAGGCAGAGGGAACAGTAAGTGCAAAGGGCCTGAGGTAGGAGTTTGCTTGGTGGGGCTGGAAAGGTGTGAGCTAGGTTGAGTGTTAGAAGATGAAGTTAGGAAGCTAGTAGAAGCCAGATTTTATTGAAACTTTTAGGCCACTGTACGTACTTTGGTTTTGATCACTGAAGATCTTTCACAGTGGTCAGCAAATATTTCAAGTTGTCCTTCTAGGCCTACTTCCTATGTCCCGCCGACTTAAAGTTACATGTGGCCATGTGTGATACATGAGTTATTTGCTCTAATTCTTCACTTTTTGCATTCACACCCATCCCTGGGCCAACTGCAGACAGAGGATATTTCCATGCCCTTGGGTAGGTTTCAACCACATGACTAGCTGTGGCCAACAGGATGTGAGAGGCATATGCAAGCGAGGGCTTGAGATGTGCTTGCAGTGTGGTTTGCCTTCTTGAGTTTCTGTCATCACCATGAAGTCATATGCCCTGACCAGTCTGCTGAACCTAGAAGGAGGATGAGAAACACACAGTACAAAGCAGAGCTATCCCAGAGGACAGAGGACGTGCAGCTTCAAGATCACCCAGCCGAGCCTGGTCTCGATCCACTGGCTTCCAGTGCTTCTTGTCGCGTGCCACCGAGACTGTGCGGTGGTTTGTTGTACAGGAGCAAATTAGCTAATGAGAGTGGAAATGAAATGTATCAATTCTGGGTGTGAATGAATCTTTAAAAGTCCCTTGATATTTCCCCCACCCCCTTCCTTCTCCTGCAGAGAGGATGGAAGTTCACGTCAAGACAGAGCCTCCACCATCTGGTTCCCTAAGAGATTGTATGGAGCAGAGCCCAGAGGACCCATGTCAGACATTTAGAGTAAGAAAGACATGAAAACCTTGGTGGTGTTTCTGTTTGATACTGCAGTCTGACCTAGTTCTGCTGATACAAGAAGTCTAGGATTTTGAGATGAAGAATGACATGATTTGGCACATATATGAACACTCTGGCTATGTTAAGCATAGACTAAAGGGGTAGGGCAGTGGCAGGAGACGCATTATAAGGTGGCTATTGCAGCAACAATGCAGCCAGCAAGAGTTGACAGTGGCTTGGAGCACTGTGGTAGTAGTGGGGAAAGTAAAAAGGGACAAGATCTTAGATATATTTTGAAAACAGAGCTGCCAAGTCTTGTTTATGGATAGGCAGATGTAAGAGAAAGGACCAGATCAAAGAGGATGCTACAGGTTAGGGGTGGAGAAAGTTCTGATAGAGTTGCTTTTAACTGAAATGGAGAAGATTGCAGAAGGATGAGGTTTGACTGTGGAAGTATCTGAAACCTAATTTTAGACATATTAATTGTGCATATTAACTATCTGTGTTAAAAAGTAAGTAAATAGACTAAAACTGCTATAAGTTGACTTCCCAAGGAAATGCAACAAAGTGGTCCACATACAGACATGGTTGACATAAGGAAGGAGCCCACTGTGCTGATACATACAGGAGGTGCATGTTCAGTCTAAGAAAATTAGGTTAACTTAAGGAGGTGGTTAAGGTAGGGAGATGGTCAACTATGTAAGTTCTACTATAGTTGAATTTACCAATGCAAGGCCCAAAGGAAGTCTGGGATGGAGATATGATTTGGCAGTTTGATGGTCTATGGAGATTGCATTTAAAGCAAGGAGATTGGAAGAAATCTCTAAGTGAGTAAAAGCAGACAAAAAAGAGGCTCAAAGTTTGAGCATCCTGGGCAGCACCTGCAGCTCAAAGGAGTAGAGCACTGGCCCCATATACAGGAGGTGGTGGGTTCAAACCCAGGACCGGCCAAAAACTGCAAAATAAAGAGTTAGGGCATCCTTCTCAAGAGCTCAGGGAATAGTGAGAAACCAGCAGGGGGGGCCAGTAAGGTTGCAGGAAACTGGTGAGCCTGTGCCTTGTGCGGAGAGATTGCACATGCTAGCCGATGCTTTTTCTAACATTCTCCACCTGGCTGTTGGTC
>NW_003852753.1:250149-252003 GCF_000181295.1 Otolemur garnettii
AAAGAAAGAAAGAAAGAAGGGAATGAGATTAGATCAGTGGTTTTCAAACTGCAGGGCGCATCAAAATGCCCTTACAAGGCTTGTGAAGCAGAGTGGTGGGCGGGCCTGCCGGTTGACTCCTCTAAACTCTCAGGTGAGCCTTGGAGTGGGACACGTCTGAGGAGTTCTCAGGGGCTGCGGCTGCCACTGCACTGGAGACAACGCTTTGAGAACCACTAAGCTAAGGTATTGATTCCCACCATTCCCTCCCTGTGAGATTGTGTCAGCCTGGGACCCTAACAGAAACTCATGCTTCTCCTAAGGTGGCCTCACTATGCAACTACTAAATTTCAGTGGCTTCTTCCCGCCCTGCCTCCGTGTCCTCCATGGCGTCTCCCTGAGCCTTGCTTTGTCCCTCCCCAGTCAGTCTTCTGGAGGCTTGCTGAGAGATCTCCCTAGTACATACACCGGATTTTATTACCTCCTCGGTTAAAATGTAAGTACCCACAGCTGTGGCTTTGGATCCACCACCCCACCCCACCCCTCCACCTCCACCCCCACCCCGCCCCCGTGGTCTTTAGCATAATCTTGCATTCCCACCTCTCATGTTTCCTGCTGTTGACCACACCCCAGGCCTGCTGAATTACTATTCATGGGTCCTTGAATACAATTTTACCACACACAAAGACATTCCTGTCTTTGAAATGTCCTTCTTTCCTATGAGTCTTACCCTTTCCTAATTCCCAGGCTGAGCAAATGCCTCTCCTCTGGGATCCCCTGGTATATACTGGTCACATAGCCCAGACCCTAAAGCCCAGGGCACCCCAATGTTGAGCCATCCTCTGGCTTCTGGGTAGACAGGTGTCTGCTCTGTGTCCCCAGTGTCTGGTAGCATGTCTGACTCTTGGGACAGCAAGCTCTGAGCTACTATTGGCTGAATGAGTGAAGGGTCCTGTATATGTTATAAAAGTGGACATTTTAGTAAGAATTCTAGTAAGGTTTGAGGACAAACCATTTTCTAGTTAACCTGCAATTAACTGGAAAAATCAATGAACCATAACAGTATATTCCCTGCTTAATTAATATTTCAGTAAGCTAATAATGTCACAAAGGTAATAAAAATTAAAGAGAAGTGGATAAACATAGCTTATACCTTTAGACTTTGGAAATTCTCAGTAATGTGCTGTTAAAAGAAAGTTAATACCAATATGTTGTATTCAGGATTCAATGTGACTAAAGCTATAAATTCTATGATACAGTTCTTTGCTTTTTTTACTTTTCACATTGCAAAGGGATAATTTTATAAAAACAGGCTTTTAACTCAGTATAGTTGCTGAAATTTATAAACTCATCAAAAAATTCCTGACTCTACGTAAGCATAGTAAACCATGTCCCAACAAATGACAGCCTTGTTACAGTACTTAACATCTTACAGTGTTAAGTCCTTTGGCAGTGCAAGTGATCTTGGCAGTCAAGGTCACTGCATATTTCTTCCTTTTGCATTAACCAAAAATCACATTTAGCAGAGGGATTAATTGACAAGTTTAAAGCTAGACAAGGAGTAAAGGGCAGAATGGAAGCAGAGGCACAGCAGGCCTGAGTTCTGGCTCTGTGTGTAGGTGTCTTCCTCAGCCGGTGCCCCCATCACATGGCTATGGTATATCTTTATTCTCCTGATTTGCATAAGAATTCATAAAGTGAATTCATTGCCTGAACTTGTACTTTGTCTATAATTTTACATCAGAACTGGGAGGCACAAAAGCCAGAGAGCTTCTGAAACGTTCTGTGTCAGGGACCTCATGAAGCAAAGGATCCAGAGGTCAGAAATGGGACTCTCAAGACATACAAGTGAGATGAGCAGGAAGAGGCAGCCTC
>NW_003852753.1:253954-260829 GCF_000181295.1 Otolemur garnettii
TAGAAATTTTTGCGCCAGCAATAAGGCACATCTCTCCCATTTCCCCCACTGAGAGGACTGGTTGACCCATGAGCTCCACGATAGTACCTCTTCCTTCAGGGTTGCTAAGGGAATAGACCACGATACACACTGTCTACAGACAGAAGCTGGAAGCATTTCAGACTGGAAATTCTCACCACTTTCTGAGCAATGGAAGGTAACATGTATCAAGTATGTGCTAGGAACTGTTCTAAGTATGTCACATCATTAATTCATTTAACCCTTAAAAAAAACCTTATTCTTTCACTATGCTCAATTTAAAGATGAGAAAACTAGGAGACAGAAAATTTTAAGTCACAAAGCTAAAAAGGGTCAAAGCCTAAACTTTCACCCGGTCTGATTTCCACGGCCTGTACCTTTAACCACCATGCTACACTGTGACCTTCGAAAGCCTTTGAGAAGCGAATGTTCCTTTGGCTCTCTGTTGCTCACTCAGCAAATAAGTAAGACAGGGTTTGGTCCAGTAGAATGCAGAACAGAATTGAAGGCCCATAAGCAGTCCTCATGCACCTGTTAAGTGTGTGAATGATATTTTTAAGCCCGGCTCATGCACACTACCCCATCTCACACCTTCCAAAGTCTAGCTTAGTGCCAGGCTCACAAAGTCATCTTTGCCCACCCTATCCTCACCTCCAGGATTGAGTTTTCATTTGCATATCACAGCATTCTCTAGAAACTTTACTGCTATAGCAAGCATGACATTTCATCCTAAGGATCTATTCATTTAGGTGACTCTTTTACTATGCTCTGTACCTTCTAGGGTCATGATCCTCTTTCTTATCTTTGAATTCCTAATGCCTGATACAGTATGTGACAAATAAAAGGTACCTGATCAACAGAATTGATTAATCAATCAATCAATTAAATGTCCTGAAAATCACTGTCATTCTTGGTGCTTGAGTCACTAGGGTTGCTGTTTCACTAACTGGATAGATGTCCACAGGAAGAACAAATGCAAATGTTTTTTATTGTTTTTCCTTACCTATGTGGAAGTTTTACAGTTAAAAATAATCAACTTATTTCAACTTGACAATGCTCATCACCATTGATTGTGACTACTTATAACTGTAGGGTATCTGTCCCAAAGGTCTCCCATAAAGTTGCATGAATAGGGAAAAATAGGAAGTTGTAGCTAAACCTACCTTCATTTACAACATATTCATTTCAAAATTTTACAAAGACGTGGCCAACAGGTAGAAAATATTTTGTAAATATTCTATAAGGAATATTTTGTAAATAAAGGTATGTTTAGCTACAATTCCCTATTTTCCCTATGTAAGGTGACTTTATGGGTGACATTTGGGGCACATTTGCTGCGTGTAAGCTCTCTGAACATGAAATATCTTTTTCTCTTTCTTGATCATTACTGTGTCCTCAGCCTTGGGGCAGTAACTGGCACAAGGGAGAGGAGGGTCTGGGAAGGAAGGGAAGAACGGGGGGGTGGGGGGGGTGGGGGGTGTGCCTTGGTGCTGCATTGGCCATTTTATGTGGCGTGTAAAATAACTTCGAGTTAAGAGCCAGAGACCTGGGTTACATCCTGACTCTGTTGTCAACTTTCTATAAAACCTGGGGAAATCCTTACCCACTTTGGACTCAGTTTTCTTCTCTTTAAAATAACAATCAGGATAGGCTCAGTGCCTATCCTACAGTGGTTATGGTGCCAGCCACATACACCAAGGGTGGCGGATTTGAACCCAGCCCGGGCCTACTAACCAACAATGACAACTGCAACAACAACAACAACAAAAAATAGCCGGGCATTGTGGTGGGCACCTATAGTCTCAGCTACTTGGGAGATTGAGGCAAGAGAATCGCTTAAGCCCTAGGGTTTCTAGAGTTTGAGGTTCCTGCGATCTGCGATGCCATAACACTCTACTGAGGATGACATAAAGAGACTCTGTGTCAAAAAAAGGAACAATCAGGATAAAGAAAAGTGTATGTTCCATTTTTGTTGAAGAGGTAAATATTTCATGTCTCTAAAGCATTCATGAGGCAGCTAGTTGTGCTGGAATGGTCAAAAGTACTTACTGGTCACTGGGCCAGTGTGAGTGAGCCATGGCCCTACTGGCTGTGTTCTTACCCAGATGTCACTGGAGCCAAAGGTCAGCAGGGTTCTCAGTGGAGAACAGAACCAGCAATAGCAAATGGCTCAGCCAGATGATGGCTACCCATTGACAGAGGATGACCTAAATTAGAAGATCTGTAAAGTCCTGCCCAGATCTCAACATCTCTGAACCTGGAATGTGTGCCCTTGAAATGAAAGATAAAAACAGATCAAAGGTAACTTGGAGTTCAAACACTTAAATGTTATTTCAAAGGGTGATAAGTGAATATGGTATCACTTCCACTTGTTCCAAACTCTCACTTTTTCTATTTTTCTGGTTTTCTAGTTTAATTTGAACTAACACTAAAGTTTAAGGCAATGGGAAAAAAATTCTTCTCTTGTTTGCATATCACAGGTACAATTTACACAGAACTTGAAATGCACAGGGATCCCTCAGCCTTTTCTTTATTCTGCCTAAAATAGTGAGTGCAGAAGAGCTGAGGCTGGGAAAGCATCCCAGCACTGATATGCAAATCAAAACATCAGGCTTTGCACTTGGAGCTTCATATTCCTGTGAAGTGGAATTTTTTTTTTTTTTTTTTTTTTTTGCTGAAAGCAGTGTCAACAACTTGCAAAGGATGTAGGTATGATGTCAACTCTTTGTATTCCACTCATGTCTTCTGGAAAGCTTCAGGACTTGAAGACCCATAACATGTTGAAAATATTTCCCAATATCCACATGGATCGTCTGGTCTTAGAAGGTCAAAATTTGCAGCAGCTTCATGTCTAGCTGCTCAGCGTGGCAGCTGATGTGTGTCCTCAGAATACCTGGGAGTCAGTGGGTTCCCTCCACATAGCTCTGGAGATAGAGCAACTGCAGCCCTTCCCCACATCCCACATTCCCAGGTGAGGGAAATTGCCATGGAGAAGTGTAGCACCGCTCAGGAGCCACTGAACACTCACACAGAGACATAAATTCTGTAGCCTGAGCAGTACCTGACGGGGCCTGTGTGAGGGGACAGTTGCTTTTATAATGTGAATGCATTTCTTTGGGTATCACTAACAGAAATTTAGGTAAGAAATGTAGTGATCACATTTTATTTAAAGCATGTTTCATTAAGTCCTCATCCTTTGTAAATATAGTATAAACATAAAATATACAACTGCCTTGCAAAAGAGGCTGGTGTGTTAATAGAGATATATAGCTGTGTCTGAGGGAGCTATTGATTTTTAATTTGCCCGTACTCTGTGGGAAACACTGAGATGTCTGCTGGTGTTCCAGGCAACTAGTACGTGTATGTTTCTTATGTCATGTGGGGACCAGCTGAGAGGGAAGATAGCACTTTGCTGCACTTGACCACAGGTGCTGAAGTGGCGAAGGCCTCTTTCTTACCACACCAGGACCTGTCGTCCTGGTGCTGAGCCAACAGACTGCAGTGAGGCCTCATGGCACAATGCACGCTGGGAACCCTTAATGGGATTGTAGAGGCTTAGGAGAATTTTATTATTTTAAGATGTGTGGCATTTCAATTCTCCTTGAAAACGTGTTGGAGACACCACTCTGGAGGATGCAAGACTGAAGGCCAGTCACAGACGATCAGACCAGACGATCCATGTGGATATTGGGAACTATTTTGAACTCTGAGCTCAGGGGCTGTGACAAAGCCAACAGTAAAACAGGATAACAAGAGCCACCCAAGGACACAAGTTCAGGACATTAGTGTAATTGAAGGAGAAAAGGCACCCTTCCAGGATATGTAGACCCTGTCTGCTTCAGGAACTTCCAGAAAGGACTCTGGGCATGGAGGACCCCATTCTTACAGGAAAGCACATGTGTGCTCTTCCTGACTGGGAGTGCCCCGGAGAGGGTAGCAGTTGCACTCCCAGAAAAACAAAAAAGGCAGAGAGGAGGGCTGGGGCCTCAGAGGGTCAGGAGCTGTAGGGAACTTGAACTGTGATTCCCAGGAAATTCCTTGAGAGGGAGGAGCACAGAAGTTGGCAAATGGCAAATGATTTGGAAGCAGGGTAATGAGTCTTTTTTAATGTTAATGTAGCAGATATCCCCTGAACAGGTGAGACTTTAGAAACTGTTTCAATACACAGATTGTTGATGAACTCCTCTACTTAATAACATCTAATAATTCACACACCAGGAGCATCTGTGGCATGTCCAGTGTGTGAAATGTCACATGCCATGTCTGGGCACAGCAGTCACATCCCCCAGCCAGTGTAAAGTGCTGCTGAGGGTCATCTATTCTATTAACAAAGTTCCAACCAAGGTTACAGACGGGCCTGCACTCGGAAAACCCTATTCTTGACTTAAATCATCAACCAAGGAAATATTAAGGCCTCTTATTATTTACCAAATTCAGAATTTTTTTTTGATTTTTTTATAGTTTTTGGCCAGGGCTGGGTTTGAACCCACTACCTCCAGCATATGGAGCCAGAGCCTCACCCTTTTGAGCCACAGGCACCACCCCCCAAATTCAGATTTTAACACATCTAATAAACAAAACTACTCTTGAGGCATTTATAATTTTGTTGGCATAGACCAGTGATGCTCCACACTGTTTCTGCATGAGAATCACTAAGCAGTTATAAAACGAAGTACTTATCCCAGAATTTCTGTTTGAATTGGTCCAGGGGAAAGCCCATGGAATTCTGGTGTGCAGATGTTTGAAAGGCACTAGTACAGCTCTCTCTTAATTAGTCTCCCGCTCTACAGTTTCCTCTTTACTCTGCCAGCAGAGGGATTTTCTCTTCAAATTGCATCAACTTTCTCATTAAAAATCTTTAATAGCATCCCATAGCATGGTGAAATGGATTTAAATCCTAACCTGGCATTCAAAGACCTTAAAAATGTATTCCCAAGATATCTCTCCAGTTTTATATTACCATATTCCATGGAGTTATAAAATGCAACTTCATAAAGCTGCCATTCTCCCCGAAAGCACATGTATTTCAATGCCTCAGCAATTGTCCCACACTACATGTATTCCTTAGTGAAAAATGCCCTTCTACTTTGTTCATCTGGCAGCGTGGACTCATCTTTCATCCTTCAGCAGAGCTGAATGGGCACATCCTCTCTGCTCCCTTGGTGCCATCTGCAGACCATAATCAATGTCTTTGAAAGCTTATGTGGCAGACAAAATGCTAAGTGGTCAGTACATTCTGTTTCATTTTTCTTTTCCTGGCCACACAGGAAGAGTCTATTTTCCACCCACCTTTGTTGCTGTTTTGGGACTCTGTGCTGTCTTCTAGCCAATAGAGCATAAATGGAAGTGATGAAAGCTATTCCCATAAGCAGCCCCCCAGAACATCCCTTGGGATTCTCTTACTCTTCCTTCCCTTACTATGCAGCCTGAGATCAGTGGTGAATCCCTTAGTTTAGGGACTGTGTCTTGGTCATCTTTCCATTCCCAGGAACTAGTAAAGTGTCCAATCATATGGCAGGTGTTCAACAAACATTTCTTAATTGATGCTGGTATATAGTAAAAGAAAAGTTAGAGCAATGAGGAATTGGTAAACAAAGCTAAAAGCTGATTGCTGCTGGCAAGGCAGGACACAGGCCAATAAACAGGAAATGCAACAGACCAACAAACAAAAAACTATATCAGAAAGGTCAGTGCATCCTTTGGGAATGTAGCTGGCACAGGGTGGAGGTCAGCAGGACATCTGTCTTCAGAGCAGAGTAACAGGCTACAGAAATAGTTTTGTGACCATGGTGATGGTCAACATTATAATCCCTTGCATTTGTTTAATATGCTATGTTTTCTCTCTATATTGTTACCTATCATCTAATTGTATCCAGAAAGGATACCTACAACGGAGGTAGTTGGAGCAGATACTATCATTTCTACTTTAGATAATAAAATTGAAAATTACAATGAGATTAAGTATTTGCTCAAGGTCACACCTTGAGTTCCAGCAGAATTAGAGTTTAGTTTTTATAACTAGGAATCCACCCATCCCCCCCACCTTGGATAGCAGCTGTCTCCTACTGTGTGCTACCTCAGGACTCAGGCCTGTCATCTCTCTGTCATCCAAATGCCACATCAACAACAGTGAAAGCTTAGGAAGAAGCCAAGCCTACTTCCATTATACTGATTAGTCAATCCCCTAGGTTCTCCCTGTCCCTGCAATGGCCCATTCTGTGGTTAGTAAATCTGGCCAGGTTGATAGAGAACTAAGGCACCCAAACTTAATAAAAATCTCTGAGCAGCAGAAAACAGTTGTAGCTTCCAGGACTCCCTGGTAAAGGGTGATCACAGTAGGGAGCTCTGTTCATATGAGAGTTTGGCAAACCCATGAGACAGGCCACTCCATACATTCCCTGAGGCTAGATTTACCATGTAGGAAGTGGGCCTGGTCAGCATTTTCAGAAAGTTGATGGAGAGATGAGATCATATCAGGGATGAATGAGACAATACATTCAGTATTTTCATCTTAGAGACTGGTCACTTCATGAGGATGAAAGTCTCTGGATGCAGGAGCAACTCAGAGCCTCGGCACTGACCAGGGCAGTCTGTTTCATGTGAAAAGCTGGAAAAGACATATTCCAAGGGATTCTTTTTTTTTTTTTCCTCTCTGAAGCTGGCTGTATTTTGGTTTAGTGCCCAATACATTAAACTTAAAGAAATACTGCAATAGTGAAGCTATCTGCTGTAAAAACAGCCGAGGTCTTCAAATTCTTCTATAATTTAGTAGGTAAAGCAGCATTGTAATAATAACACTAGCTGCAATGTATTAAAATACTATGTGCCAGCTAAGTTATACTTATTACCGCCTGCAA
>NW_003852753.1:261478-262260 GCF_000181295.1 Otolemur garnettii
ATGTCAAAAGTATACATTCTTTGTACCTTAATGAAAATTTAAGGGGATGATCACTATGTGAATACTGCTGAGAGTTAGGAAATTTAAATATTCCCAGGGGCTTCTACTGTTCCCATGAAGGTAAGATACTTTTTCTAAGACCTACAAAATAGAGATAATATTAAAGAGTTTTATCACAGGCAAAATTTCCATAAATTACTCTCTCCTTAACTAGCACATTTTTATGAAGTCTAATTGGGTTAGATTTCAGTTCCTTTTTCTGGCTTTAAATGAAGAAAATGGGTACAAATATGTCCATCATGCCAGACCACATAAGAAATACTTCTGCTGGCCTTGGACCCAGAGCTCCGCCTTGCTGCCAGGCTGGTGGCAATGTGAGGTTTCTGCCAACTTGAGTGTCTGATGGAGCAAAGTGGGGGAAGGAGAAATCAACCAGGGAGGAGTTTGATTTCTCAGCTGTGGGGTGACACTAGTGAAGTTAATCTCCAGTGTTTACTGGAGTTATAGTTATAGTCCAGTGCCTACTATGTGGTCTTTCCTGTGCACTAGAAAAAATACAGGCAGATCACTGCTCAGTGTGACAAGTGGAAAGAGCACTCCACTCCTGACAGTGACTGTGCATCATTTCTCATGTGACACTCAGAATGTGAACATTTTTCTGAGCCAAATTATGTTATTTAAAGTTACAGTTTTTTTTTCTTTTTTGTTGTTGGTGGTTGAGTACAAGATGTGTCCTTAACTCAAGCTAACTATTTTATCTGGTTTCTAATTTAAAAAAAAAA
>NW_003852753.1:262429-266725 GCF_000181295.1 Otolemur garnettii
GCTGTTTTTGGTTCCAGTTGTCATTGTTGTTTAGCTGTCCTGGGCTGGGTTCAAACCTGCCAGCCTCAGTGTATGTGGCTGGCACCTTAACCACTATGCTACAGGCTCCAAGACTTGCAGAATGTAAGCACACAACTGCTTGGAGCATCAGAGCTTCAAACACCCATGTGAGAAGACAAGGAGGGACTCCTCAAGTACAAAAAGGGTAAATGAGAGAATATAGAGTCACCGTTTTAGAGCAGTGAGGCCATGGTAAAAAAAAAATGTGGAAGGGCTTTGGCAAAGCATGACTGAGTGACATAAAGACAGAAAATTGACTTAGATGTTAACACTGAGTCTGAGCAAGTGGAAATGTGATACTAAAATGGGCACTGGAGGTACTGTGGGACTCTGAGATGAGGAATGAAGTGATGAGAATGGTGTTCAGTCAAGCAGCAAGTTTCTATGCAGCATGAACCACATGATAAGAAAGCAGAAAAAGGTCATGTGGAATTTATAATTTAGTGATGTCAAATGAGGCTTCCACACATCCAAACTCATGGAGGAGATGATATAAAAGAAAGAGCTGAACAGACTATAATAGAATATGGCATCATGGAGCGATATTGGTTGGCTGGTATATTTAAATAAATTAAAATAGAGAGATATGGGATGCCAGATGCTATAACCAGGTGAGATGAAAAGGACTTTTAAAAAATGGTAGTTTTGGAAAAGGAGAGAAGGAGCAAGTAAATTGGAACAAAAAGATGGGAGGTATCACAGTGTCACAATTTAAAGATGAACTGAACATAAGGACAAAGAACAAAGAGGACTCTGAGAGACCTGATGTGAGTGAGGCCCATGGAAACCATGAAATACCTGCCACGCCAACAGGCACAAGTTGCAGAGATGCAGCAAGACGGTTTAGGAAATTATTAATCCACATTATCTTAAATCACGTGAAGTTATCCAGAGGCAGTGAGGATTTTCTGGCAAGATGCATCTCAGGAGTGTTCAGTGAGACTGTGTCTGTATAGTCTGTGTCCAGCCATCGGTGGTTCCAGAGTCAGAGTAAAGAGAAGTTGTTAGGGAAATCATAAAAACCTTCGAGAACAGTGATTTTCAACGGGTGTGCTGAAAAAAAATGTAAAGATCATTAATGAAATTATTTTCCAAAGAAGTTCAAAGCATAGTAAGTATATTCTCTTTTTTTATTTGATAAACATAATTTAAGTGTGCCATGGAAGTTTAACTATAGGTATAAGTGTGCCACGAGATTAAAAAAAAAAAAAGATTGAAAAACACCATGTTATGAAAATGTGGGATTAAGCTTGGCTTTGAGGATGAGTATAATTTGAATAGGTAGAAAGGAAGTTGGAAAAAACACTTTCAAATTATAGAAGGAATTGTAAGAACAATGGTTGGCAAACTTGTAGATCAGTTTCCATGTGAAAAGTTTCTCAGAAGAAAGAGAGAAATACCAGATTGCTGGAATACTTTGTGTAATGAACGGATTGTTTATGGCTCCTAAGATGTGTATGTTGAACCCCTAACTGCCTGTGTATCTGTATTTGAAGATGAGACCCCTAGGGTAGGGCCCCAATTCCTAGGATTAGTGTCCTTCTAAGAAGAGACACCCAAGAAATCTCCCCACCCCCACACAAGCACTGAGAGAAGGTCACATGAGTAAACACGGAGAAGATATTTGTTTGCAGCCAACAGAGAGAGCCCTCAGCAGACACTCAACTGTGCTGGCACTTGTAGACTTCCTAACCTTCATAGTTGTGGTAAAATAAATTTCTATTGTGTAGGTCACCCAGTCTGTGGTAGTTTTCTATAGCATCCCCATCAGTCTGATATAGACTTTGGCACCAGGTTATATTACAGGCATAAAAATGAATTTGGTAATGGGTGAGCCATTGGAGGGTTCTGAGAGAGTTGTGAAACAATGAACATTTTGTTGGAAGAGATCAACAGGTAAATCAGATAGAAGGGACATGGTACAGTAAAAAGGAAAACACTGAAATTTGGCATTTGCCGCCTCAGGTTCCAACTCTGGCCTGCCAAGTATTAGGTGTCTTATTCTATACCTCTGGACCTTGATAGCATTCTAGTTAAGCGGGATGTAACATGTACCTCCCAGGATGTGAAGAGAGATGCCTGGCACCGTGCAGGCCGCAACAGAGTTGAGAAAACAGATTGGAGGGAGTCTGTTAGGGATTTTTCAAGCAGGTTATTTCAACAATTTAGGTGTAATCCTGGGTTATTATTTCACCAGAAATAAGGAAAATCAGGATAAATAGGAGAGAAGAGGAATGACAGAAATTGATAGTTAATTGGATTGAGTAAGGGGAGCAGGGACGCAAAGCCCAGCAGATGGTAAGTGCTGTGCAGGAATGGGGTTGCCTCTGGCCAGGAAACAAGATGTGGAAGGGAGTGGAAATAGAGTGTATTTAGCTTTAGGCTGAATCTATCACAGATATGTGAGAAACTTGAAACAGCATAATTTTCCATATTTCTAGCTCAGTTTAATCTGTTACAGTTTTTTGTTGTTTTATTTTTTGTGACAATCCCCCCCCTTTTTTTTTGCTTTCCCACCATCAGAGATTTGGAATCCATCATTTCTTCTCCTAAATTGGCCAGGAGAGGAGCTGAAGGCAGAGTGGAGAGATAAGTTCATCAAACACTGGTAGAACTCCTTTTATACGTGCTACTGAAGAAAAGGAACTGCAATTGTTTTGTGACCTTTGGTAACAATTTCTCTGCCTTTTGGGAATCAAGATTGATTTTTCACATCAGCATAGGTTGAAGCCAATTGCCCAAAGCTGAGATTGATGGTCTATCAAAATTCAACGGCTTTTCTGGAGAAAGCAGTCTGTGGCAGAGCATCACAGGTGCTGATGAAAGGGCTGCTTTCTCTGCCCCTGAGGGGACAGTGCAGAGATGTTCCTCTGTCCACAGTGCAATGTGATCATGAAACTCAGTGTTCACAAGGTGGCTTCCTGCCAGAGGTCATAGCTTCTGTTAACAATGTCCTTTTGCGCCATACCCTCTCTGTGACTCCACACAGAGTAAGGATCTTAAGGGGCACATCCACAAACCTGACAGAGAGACAGTGTGTAGCCTCTATTGTCAAGGGTAGATTGACCTTTTAAATTTTCATTATAATAGCTTTAAGGAGTGCAAGTTGAATTCCGTTTACATGTATATATTGCATAGCAAGGAAAACTGGGATTTTAGTGTAGCCATCACCTGAATAGTGTACATTGTACTCAACAGGAAATTTCTCATCACTCACCCCTGCCACTCTCCCCTTTCTAAGCCTCCAGTGTTCATTGCACCCTCTGTATGTCTTTCCATGGCCATAGTTTAACCCCCACTTATAAGCAAGAACATGAGGCATTTATTTTTCTGTTACTAAATTACTTCACTTAGAATAATGGCTTCTAGTTCCATCCAAGTTGCTGCAAAAGACATTATTTCATACTTTCTTATTGCTGAGTAGAGCTCCACAGTGTATATATACTGTGTTTTCTTTATCCACTCACCAGTTGATGGAGACTTAGGTTGATTCTCTAGCTTTACAATTGTGAATTTTGCTAAGATAAACATACATTTTATATGATATATACATACATATGCAGACTTATTTTCCTTTGGGTAGATACTCAGTAGTGGGATTGTTGGATTAAATGGTAGGTCTGTTTTTAGTTATTTGAGGAATTTCCATACTGCTCTCCATAGAAGTTGAACTAATTTACATTCCCATCAATAGTGTATGTGCATTTATTATTTTTTTACTTTTTAGTAATAGCCATTCTAGTTGGAGTAAGATGGTATCTTATTGTGGTTTTAATTTGCATTTCTCTGACAATTAATGATGCTGAGCATTTTTTCATATGTTTATCCATTTGTATATGTCCTCTTGAAAAATGTGTGTTTGTATACTTTGCCCACATTTTCACTGGGTTATTTATTCTCAGACCATTCCTGATCCACTTATGTGACGTCTGAAATGACTGTGATGTTATAAGTTTGAAGACTGCTCTGTTCACAAGTGACATCACAGATACAATCTTAGAGTTCAGAGGATTTTCAATGCCCATATCCTATGACTAATTCCATCTTTCCTTGGGGTACTAACCCAAACAGCTGGATACACAAGAAACAGACACACAAAGTCTATGGTAGAACACATCATCTTAGAAAGTTTGAATAGATTTTTATTTCTCCTCTCTTGAATTTAAAACAGTTGAGTTTGAAGAGCAGATTCTCTCTGACACACCTGCCCAGTTCCTTCCTTCCTTCCTTCCTTCC
>NW_003852754.1:0-891 GCF_000181295.1 Otolemur garnettii
TAGCATCCATCATCCCAGCTTAGGAAAACTTCCAACATGTGGGTTTAAGCAGTCCTGCTTCAGCTTCCAAACTCCTGTCTGTACTACTGTTCTTTTAGTAGAGATGGGATCTCTGTTGCTTAGCTTGGTCTTGAACTCCGATGGTCCAGCTATCCTCCCACCTCATCCTCCTGAAATGCTAGGATTGCATGTATGAGTGACTGCACCCAGCCACGTCTAGGCTTTTATGAATAATGCTGTGATGAACATGAGTGTGAGGACGTATATCTTCCCTGATCTTCAGTACGCATTTAGGATATATACTCAGATGTGAGATTGCTGGATGAAATCATAATATTTACTTATTTATTTATTTATTTTTGAAACAGAGTTTAAGTATATTCCCCTCGATAGAGTGCTGTGGAGTCACAACTCACAGCAACCTCTAACTCTTGGGCTTAAGTAATTCTTCTGCCTCAACCTCCCGAGTAGCTAGGACTACAGGCCCCTACCACAATGCCAGGCTATTATTTTGTAGTTGTGGTGTTTGGCAGGTGCTGGCTGGATTTGAACCCGCTATTCCCAGTGCTTGTGGCCAGTGCCCCAGCCACTGATCTAAAGGCACGGGGCCAAATAATAACTTTAAATTTTAGTTTTCTGAGAAACCTTCAAGCATTTCTTTTTTTTTTTTTTTTGATTAGGGGTAGGCTTGAACCCGCCACCTTCAGCATATTGGGCCGGCGCCCTACTCCTTTGAGCCACAGGTGCCGCCCACCTTTAAGCATTTTAATAGAGTCTGCAACATTTTTCTTCATCAACTTTGCTAAAAGGTTCTAATTTCTATGTATCCTTGACACATGTTTTAAGGGTTCACTCGGAGTATGATGTAACATTTCATTGTGATTTTGCTTC
>NW_003852754.1:1009-3164 GCF_000181295.1 Otolemur garnettii
CCCCTAGAATGTTAGGATTACAGGCATGAGCCACTGCTCCAGGTCTCTTTATAATTTTTCTTTTTCTTTTTGTCATTGAGACAGTCTCACTTTATTGCCCTGGGTAGAGTGTTGTGGCGTCACACAGCTCACAGCAACCTCCAACTCCTGGGCTTAGGTGATTCTCTTGCCTCAGCCTCCTGAGTAGCTGGGACCACAGGCGCCGGCCACAATGCCCAGCTATATTTTTGTTGCAGTTTGGCCAGTGCTAGGTTTAGAACCTGCCACCCTTGGTATATGGGGCTGGTGCCCTACTTGCTGAGCCACAGACGCTGCCCCCTTTTTAAATTTTTAAAGTAGGTCACCTCACCTCAGTCAGTTTTGTTTGTACTTTATACCTATACATGGTATACCAAAATTTGCCAGACATACATGGATAAGGAAAATGGGAATCTGTAGCTAAATGTACCATTATTTACAAAATAATCATTAGAAGATTTTCCATCATATGTTTCTGTGCAAAAATAAAAAGATTCGTATTCTAAAATATAATATCGGTTTTTTATCTCTCTGTCAGTTTGTCACACCTTTTTTTTGCCGGGGCTGGGTTTGAACCCTCCACCTCCGGGATATGGGACTAGTGCCCCACTCCTTTGAGCCACAGGTGCCACCCCATTTATCTTTCTTAGAGATGTTAGAAGATTTCCTGATTTTTAGAAGCTGAGTAATATTCGGTCATTTTTATATCCTAAATTATATTTCACCATTTGTTTCTAGGGGTTGATGTGGATTTCTTTCACCAAATGAATTATGTGAATAATGCTGCAATAACTGTGTGTAGATAGCTCTTTATTAGAGCATGTACGTAATGGTTGAATATATGTCTTACAGATGTATTTTATATATATTGAAAATAACAACAATAAGTTATAGTTTTCTAACCAAAAGCCCTTGTTATTTCATACTCTACCTTTTGTGTCCACTTTGACTTAAAGCATATTTTACAAAATAAGACATGTTTTGCCTCAAAATATATTGTCTCTGGCTGGGCACTCCCGCCATATGTCTATAATGCTATCAATCTGGGAGGCTGAGATGAGAGGATGTCTTGAGCTCAGGAGTCAGAGACCAGCTGGAATAAGAGCAACACCTCATGTCTACTAGAAATAGAAGATAAAATTACCTGACTATCATTGCAGGCACCTGTAGTGCCAGCTAGTCAGAAGGCTGATTCAGGAGGAATCCTTGAACCTACAAGTTACAGGTTGCTGTGAGCGAGGCTGATGCTGTGGCAATCTAGCCTGGGCCACAGGGTGAGACTCTTGTTTTAACACATGTGTGTGTATATATATATATGTACAGACACATACACACATTTATGTACATATCTCCTTATGATAATCTCCCTTGCTCTCATTTGATTAATATTTGAATTAAATATCTTTCTTGTTCTCTTTTTTTTTTTTGAGACAGAGTCTGAAGCTGTCCCTGTGGGGGGAGAGTGCCATGGTGTCATACCTTACAGAAACTTCCAAATTTGGGCTCAAGGGATCCTCTTGCCTTAGCTTTTATATTTTTAGTAGAGACAGAGTCTCGCTTTTTGCTGAAGCTGGTCTCAAACCCATGAAATCAAGCTATCCACCTGCCTTGGCCTCCCAGAGTGCTTCAGAGTGGCCGTGAGCCACTGCACCCAGCCAAATACCTTTCTGTCCTGTCACTTTTTATTCCATGTTTGTCATTACATGTAAGATGAGTATCAAATACAGAGTTGGATTTTGACTTTTTAGTTTTTAAATCCCTATCTTTACTCATTTTATTTTATTTTATTTTTTTCAACAGAGTCTCACTTTGTTGCCCCTGGTATAGTGCCATGGCATCATAGCTCAAAGCAACCTCAACTTCCTGGTTTAAAGCAATCCTTTTGCTTCAGCCTTTGGAGCTGCTTGTACTACAGATGCTAGCTAGAACACCCAGATATTTTCTTATAGACAGGGTCTCTCTCACTTGTTTAGGCCAGTCTTGAACCTGGGAGCTTAAGAAATCTACCCACCTTGGACCCCAAGAGTTCTGGGATTGAAGGCGTGAGTCACCGTGCCTGACCTCCCTATCTTTATGTAATGTCTGTCACTTCATTGTGAAGTAAACTTCACATAAATTTGTATGTAATTTTTTTTTT
>NW_003852754.1:4282-6355 GCF_000181295.1 Otolemur garnettii
TAGATTGCCTAAGCATCACAGGTTACAGCAACCTCCAGCTCTTGGGCTTAAGCGATTCTCTTACCAAAGCTAGGAGTAGCTGGGGTTACATTTGCCCACCCCAAGGCCTGGCTAATTTTTGGTTGTCACTGTTTGGCAGGTTGGGGCTGTATTCGAACCTTACCTCACCAGTGTATGTGGCTGGTGCCTTAGTCACTTAAGCTACAGGGGCTGATCCAGATGGGGGTCTCACTTTTGCTCAGGTTGATCTCAAACACCTGTGCTCAAGTGATCCATTCACATCAGTGTCCCTGAGTTGTAGGATTAAATACGTGATCCAATTCCCTGCCTCTACATTATCCCTACAACTTCTGCTTACCTGTTGTGCTGCATATTCTTACCTGGTTTTCAGAATTCCCCAAAATGCAGTGTACACATGCAACATTTATTTATCTTTAAGATAATTGGTGCGTCTCTACTGTATTATGGCCTCTTCCTAGTGTTCTTAACATGATTTTGCAGATAAAACGTATAATGTATATTTACTGGATTCTGATAAAAAGTGAGTGGCTAAAATTGTTATTGTTTAAATTTCTTTCAGCTCTATCTAATCATTCTACCCAAGACCATTGGAAAGAGCTGGGCACAAATATTTTATTTCCAGAGATGATCCTGAGCAGATCTCAAAGATGTGGTGCTGAGAATTTAAACTTTACAAAAGACTGGGAAGGTGTGTGTGAGTGTAAGCAGCAGAAAGTATGTTACAGTGGACTCGAGGAATGTGTAACACCTACCCATGGCAAAGTCTTCCAATGTAGTAAAAGTTTGAATGTTTTCAGACCGTTGTCAAATCTAAATAGACATAAGATGATATGTACCTTAGAGAAAACTTTTAAATGTAAAAAGTATGGGAAAGCCTCTAAGCTCTGCTCACACATCACAGAACATAAGATAACAAATACAGGAGAAAAACAGTACAAATGCAAAGAAGGTGGCCAAGTCTTTCAGTCTTGCTTAAGACTCCGTACTGGAGAGAAACTCAACAAGTTTGGAAATGATGGCAAATGTCTTAGCCACAGAGCAAAGTATTGTAACCATAAGATTTTGAATACTGGAGAAAAACCCTACAAATATAAGGAATGTGATAAACTTACCAAGCAGTACTCATACATTTATGGCCACAAAAGAATTCATTCCAGAGAGAAACACTACAAATGTCAAGATTCTGGCAAAGCCTTTAAACATTACTCAAACCTTTCTGTACATAAAGCACTTCATTCTGGAGGGAAGCCATACAAATGTGAAGAATGTCCCAAAGCCTTTATCAGGCACTCACTTCTCTCTAGACATCAAAGAATTCATTGGGGAGAGAAACCTTACAAATATCAAGAGTGTGTCAAATCCTTTAACCAGTACTCAAGCCTCTCTGTACATCAAAGAATTCACTCTGGAGAGAAAACCTACAAATGTCAACAATGTGGCAGAGCCTTTAATATTATTTCATCCCTTACTAAACATAAAAGAATTCACTCTGGAGAGAAACCCTACAAATGTCAGGAATGTGGGAAAGCCTTTAACTGGCACACACACTTTTTGGTACATCAAAGAATTCATTCTGGACAGAAACCCTACAAGTGTCAAAAATGTGGCAAAGCCTTTAATAATAGTTCGACTCTTACTAAACATCAAAGAATTCACTCTGGAGAGAAACCCTACAAATGTCAGGAATGCGGCAAAGCCTTTAATGTCAGTTCATCCCTTACTAGACATAAAAGAATTCACTCTGGAGAGAAACCCTACAAATGTCTAGACTGTGGCAAAACCTTTAAGCAGTGCTCACACCTTTCTAGACATCAAAGAATTCACTCTGGAGAGAAACCCTACAAATGTCAAGAATGTGGCAAAGCCTTTAACCAGCACACACACCTTTCTAGACATCAAAGAACTCACTCTGGAGAAAAGCCAAGTAAATGTCAAGAGTGTGGTAACGCCTTTAATCACAGTTCATCTCTTACTAGACATCAAAGAATTCACTCTGGAGAGAAACCCTACAAATGTAAGGAATGTGGCAAGGCCTTTAATGACAGTTCATCT
>NW_003852754.1:7336-8216 GCF_000181295.1 Otolemur garnettii
TCTACAAAGGTCAAAATGTGGCAAAGCCTTTAATGTGTTTGTGAACCTTTCTAGACATTCATGAATTTATTCTGGACAGAAACCTTATAAATATGGACAGTGGGCAAACTCTAACTCACATTCAATTCTCACTGTACGTAGAAAAAATGACACAGGAGAGAAACCCTCCATATGGAGATTGTGGCAGTGCCTTTCCCTAGTGTTCAGAGCATGCTAAGCATAAAAGAATTCAAACTGGAGAGAAATCTGTTCACAAATGTGAACAGTGTGGCAATGACTTTAACCAGAGCTCAAACCTTACTACACATAAGAACATTCATATTGGAGAGAAATCTTACAAACGTGAATAATGTAGCAAAGGTTTTCAGTGGTCCTCAGTCTTATTAAACATAAGAGAAATCATAGCAGGAAAAATGGGAACAATGTGAAGATGTGGCAAAGCCTCATTCCAGTAGGCACTGTTTTCTGTACACCCTGTGAAATCCCTGAACCAGCACTGACCCTCTGAAGCTCTCTCAGTCTGTTGGTTAAACTGCAACTTTAGAACAAGCTCAGCTGCGAAGGCTGAGTGTTGGCAAGCTGTCTCTCTCTGTGATAGTAAACTAATTGGTGTGCATAATGTTACAGCCTCTCCTCTGCTCTCCCTGTTCATTCAGAGCCTTTGTTTCCCTCTCCTGTATCTCTCTTCAAAATGGAAGGTAAAATACAAACTCTTCTGATCACTAAAGTCCTTCTGCTCACTGGTTGATGATGTCTTTGTTTAACCCTTTTGATACTTTTCAACTGCCCTAACCCATTGTTTGGATGAAGTCTCCTCTTCACGCTAGAGACCCAAATCCTTTAAATCCTCAGGCCTCCTTTCTCACGTCTTTATGGAGAA
>NW_003852754.1:9006-10372 GCF_000181295.1 Otolemur garnettii
AAATAAATTGCATCAATTATTCAGCATCAATCTTCCACTATGGAGTGAAAATAAATCTCCCTCTCTGTATGTTCTTCCGCCTGCCTACAGCTGTATTTGATTACTTATGGGTGTTGAGATCAAGATTACTAAGCTGTTATCTCTACCCAAGGTTATCAGTTACTCCTTTGAAACCAAAGGGGAAAAAAAGGTGTCAACTTTACTCTTTAAAATCCCACTCTCTTTTTCTCAACTGCTCAACATTTTCACTCCTTCTTCTGTGTCCAATTCACTCGTCACACCTCTTGGATTTGTGTTACTAAGCTAAGATGACAGAACATGTGCCTGTAACTTCTGCCACACTTGAACAACATATTTTTTCTTTCAGAAATGTGTACTCTGGCCACACTGCACCTTTTCTGCTGGTGGGACAAACTGATGACTCCATGCCCTTATTGCTGCCCTTTTTGATATGTGACATTTTCAATTAAATAAGGTGTTTGGACTATATTTTTCACGAACTGCATCACTGTGGTCATTTATAAATGTACAGCCTTACTCTTCTCTTGGCTTCACAAAAGCTCTTGTTAGCCACCCCTCAACTGGAGGCAAATGGTCTGTGATAAACCTCTTCACAGACTCCCTGAAGATGCAAGAAGACACTCCAGACTCTACTCAGGTTGAATCAATAGGCAGCCCTTTCACTGTGGTCACTGGTAAAAATCAGAGCAGACAAGGGCATCATCTGAGCAAGAGGACTGAGTGAGGTAGAGGCTAAACAGAGGTGCCCAACCACAGGTAGGTATGGAACTCAGCTATCAAGGGTAGGAAGTGGTTAGATACTTGGTAACAGATGCCTCCTGCGCCTGGAATCTGATGATGTTATTCTGAGTGGGACAATGCAGGGCCTGAAGAACTCTGGCCACCAGAGATGGGCACAGCATTGTCCACAGGTATTACTTCATCCATGACAATGATGCCTTTCTGGACAGCTACAATTAGCCTCAATATCTATAGGGAGCCCCTGTCTAATGGTTAGTCTATCCTCTCCTCTACCTGTGAAAAGCTGTGTGTCAAGACTTTATAACAAACGCTAGGGCTGCATATTTAGTGCTTCATACTGCACTCTACTATGACTAAACAACCTGGCTCCCAAGGAGCTGGGACCACAGGTGCCCGCCACAATGCCTGACTATTTTTTTTGGTTGCAGCTGTCATCGCTGTTTGGCGGTCAGGGGGTGGATTCCAACCTTCCACCTCTGGTGTATGTGGCTGGTGCCTTAGCCACTTGAGCCACAGGTGCCGAGCCAATCTTGTGATTTCTTAATGTCAGCTGGCACCCTTATTGCCAATGGGTCTATAATTGCTTCCCTATTACAGCCATTCA
>NW_003852754.1:11848-12590 GCF_000181295.1 Otolemur garnettii
ATGACAAGCGTTATACAGGCACTGATTAATGTACTTGGCATATTATCAACAGGTGAAAAAAGCATGGTCTTCACCAACTGATAAGCCTTTCAACCAGGAGATCGTGAGTACATCAAAATTTTTATAAGAAAACATGCACTGTCACCCTGCTGGGAAGGCCCTGATGAAGTACTGTTAACCATCAACACTGCCATAAAAGTAAAAGAAAAATACCTCATGATTCACTTGAGGCATGCCAAAATACACCGAGACGGTCGGAGGATGACTCCTACAGGTAACCTGAAAGTAAGGATCTCCGGACCAATCCCCAGGCTCCTGAAGCAGATGACTCCGGGAAGTAGACAGCTGTTTCCCAAGATCGCAGATCAAGAAACCTCATTTAAATCTATATTCCTTGCCTTTTAAACCCCCAATAGTCACTTTTAAACAATTTTTCATTTAAGCACGCTCCACTTTCAGAATTAATGCATTAGAAGCTGAGTGAGAGTTGCCTCAATTGATTCCATTTTCCCTTTTATCTTCCACTCTAGCTCTTTTTTAAAACTACGCCTTACTCTTACTAACCCTTACTGTTTTTCCAGCAGGTCAAGCACAGACCTGGCACCCCCTTTGTACCAGTCTTTCAAACCCTGGCCACACTGACTAATCAGTCTAATGGCTGGTTATGCCAACATCTAGATCATGCAAAGGAACTGGAATTTGATTTTATTTCTGCTAATATGAGTGCCTGCTGAAACCAATC
>NW_003852754.1:13871-14713 GCF_000181295.1 Otolemur garnettii
CTGCTGAGCTACAGGTGCCAAGCCCCATCTTACTCTTTGAACTAAGTTTTAAGTAATTACTAACTAGACAACAACTTTTACTTAGGTTTTGTCATTTTTGTAAGCATTTGTTGTTTTTAGGAATCTAATACTTACATATGTACAGGTAGACATTGTCAGAAATTAAGAGTACTCAGTTTATTTAGAAATTAAAGATTTATTTTTCCCATGAATTTTTGTCTTTAGCTTTCGGATTTTTATGATTATTTGAGGCAACATTTTTTATTTAAATATATAATAAGGAAGAGGGGCAAGATGGCGGAAAAGTACCAGCCTCTGACAGAAGCTTCCGTCTAGGAGGGAAGGATAAAGTCCAGAAAACACCCAACCAAGTGGAAGATTAGGAGGGCAGTCAGAGAGAAGAGTGATGCCCCCTAGGACACCTCTGCTGAGGCAAGCTAGGACTCCTAAAAAGAATAAACAGGTATGTAACACATCCCAAAGGAAAAGTGTCCATCCCCTCCCCCAAGAAAACTGTGCTTTTCCTTTGTCTTCTGTTCAACCCTCCTCTGAGTCTCCCGCAGGCGATCCATAAACTGAGGACCTAATATCTCACCCCAGGAGTGAGAGCTGCTGACAGTGGGGTCTACCCCCATGGAGGGACCCTGCTGAGACCCCAAATACCCTCCCCCAGGCAGAAAAGTGGAACTGGCATTTGCAGTGCCATTTTGAGTTTCCAGTCCACACTTCCGCCCTTGTCTGCAGAGACACTGAAAGGACACCCAAAAGCAGCGTCCCCTCACCCTTGTGGGACCAACCCCCTGCACCGGGAGAACAGCTTGAACTGCACTGGGAGTCCTGCA
>NW_003852754.1:15531-22226 GCF_000181295.1 Otolemur garnettii
AGAAAGGTCAGTTGAGAGGGAGCCACACTGGAGTGGTGATTCCACAAGAAGTTGCATAGCAGAATAAAAGCTAGCAAGATCTCAGCAGAGATCAAGCCCCTAGGGCTCAGACTCCAGCAGAAATGGAGGGGAGTGGTTTGCTTCTCCCTTCCTCACACTTCTGGCAGTAAGTGAGCCTTTCCACCCTCACAAGCACAAAAGCTACTGCTGCCAGTGAACTAGGAATTTTTGAGGCAAAGTATCAGGTTACCAGTCACTTGGGGTCACTTCTTATCTCTATAGACTCAAGCTGATGAGGAAGGAGAAATAAATCTGATAATGCTTAGTGATCCTGAGAAAGCAGCAGGCAGCTGCAGAAGAACTCCTCCTCCAAAGATAAGAACAAACTTTACACTGAGCAAAAAGAACCTTGAAAAGCAAAAGAAAAAAGACTCTATAACTAATAACAATAGCCTGGTTTCTAACATCTATGGCCATAACTATGTAGCTGATATTGAACTGAAGACAAAAAAAGGTATTAAGAAGGTCTGGAAAAAACTGTTCCCCAGAACTCAGCATTTCAGTCCTTGAGGCACCTGAGTTCTCCCCGACAATTAAAGGTTCCTTCCTCTACATTGTTGATGTAAGTGTCTGTCTGTTTTAATTTGCTGTTTTCCTGGAACACTGAGATGGCAGGTGCCATATTGCTACTCCAGACACCATGCAACTGGAAGTGAAAAGACGATCATGGGGCTTCAGCCTCTTAGTTTTCCTGTTGCTTGTTTCTGCATAAACATTTTCCAACACTGGCCCAGACTGTGGGAGCTACAGGGGGCTGGTGGGTCCCAGGGGATCTGCAGGACTGTAGGGTCTGGATATTCTAGGTGGGCTTCCTTCCAAAGAGAGGAGCAGAGATGATGGAGTGCTTTCCTCCATTTATAGTAGACTCTTTTACTCCCTTTCTCCTCTTCCACCCACAGCTGCCAAGGGTGGAACCTCCGAGGAACAGGTGCTTCCCTTCTGTGGGTGCAACTTCCACACAGAGGCATCAAGAACATGAGGCTCAAACCTCTTTCCTTACAGAACTGCTGTGAACTAAGGGACCATGAGCCCCCTGCTCCCTGACCCTCCTGGTACTGCTTGCTCCCTCAGAGCAGGGCACACACCAAAGCATAGAGGCATTAAACCTGCTTGAGCACCCCTCAGGCAAATTGGGACCAGCTTGCTTCTCCCTGGCACAATCAGGGACTGATCCTCAGGGAACAGAGGGCAGACTTCAAGGCCTTATCCTATACCCCCAAGACTCAGTTGTGTTGTTTAGGTGCCTAGAGGAGAGATTTGGGAACTTATCTTGGAAGCAAGAAAGCTCAGTTGGGCAGAACAGAAAAGAGACTGCAGTGTGGGGTCTCCACTGTGGTGCATTTGTGAAACAACTCTCTGCCCACAGCCATCATCAGGAGCTCCCAGCCCATGGTACCATCATTGGGAAGCTCAGCTACTTTGACCTCCTGGCTGCTGGCAGGGGCCAGAGATTGATTTCAGATCAGGGGAGAGGGGGGAAGAGCTAAATCCACCCCCTGAAAGGCAGACAGTAAATCCCAGATGGCCCCTCCCCTACAAGCAGAATTTTTAGCAGGGGTGGGGCATTTCAGCCCCTCTGTGCATCTTTCCCCAGAACCCTGACCTTGACCCCTGCTGAAAACAGTTACCTTGTCTTCTGGCTTGAAAGGTTTCTTTAGAGAAGTCTGCAGTCACCCTGATGTATTTGCCCCTGTAGGTAAATTGGCATTTACTTCTGGCAGCTTGCAAAATCTTTTCTTTTGTCTTGACTTTTGACAGGTTCATCACAATGTGTCTTGGAGAAGCTCTATTAGAGTTGAGGCGACCTGGGGCCCAATATTCTTCTGAAAGGAATGTGTCAGAATCTTTGGTAATGTTTGGAAAATTTTCATTTATAATATTCTCTAGTATGGCTTCCATTCCTCTGGGGCATTCTTCTTCCACTTCTGGGACACTTATATGTTTGAATGCTTCATAAAGTCCCATAACGTTGTTACTGAACATTCTACCTTCTCTCTTCTCTGCCTCTTTAACTGTCTAAGTTATCTCAAGACCTTTGTCCCCTACCTCTGAGATTCTTCTGCATGGTCTAATCTGTTGTTGACACTTTCTATTGCATCTTGAAGTTCCCTAATTGACTGCTTCAATTCCTGCAGCTCTGCTATATCCTTTCTATATTCTTCATATCATTCATCTCTTATTTGACTCTATTTTTGGATTTCCTTTTGGCTCTTTTCCACATTCTCATCAATTTCCTTCATTGTTTTCATCATCTGTATTTTAAATTCCCCTTCTGTCATTTCTAACATTTCTTTACAGATGGAATCCTCTCCAGTAGCTACCTCATAGTCCCTGGGGGCGTTGCTCTGGACTGGTTTTTCAAGTTGCCAGGGTTTTCCTGTGGATTCTTCATCATTAGTGTTTTATCTGTTTCCTTGCCCTAATTTTCCTTTCACTTCCCATTGCTCATTAAGTTACCATGCCTCTGGCCTAAAGATTCAATGAGTCTTTTTTGGTACAGGACCAAAAGAATGAGAAGATGGAAGAGCAAGAAGGGAAAAAAGATTTAAAAGAAAGAAAAGAGAGAAAGTAGAGGGGGTGAGTGAAAGGTAATATTGACACAGAGAAGAGCGGCACAGAAATAGGGAAACAGGAGTAATAAAGGTGTACAGTAGGGTACTTTGACCCAACCTTAACCCTCACCCCCCAAACTCTGGGCATGCTGGGTTGGGTGGTTCACTTGGTTCACTTGGTTCACTTGAGATCAGCAGTTCTTTGCCAGCCTGTTCAGACAAAGTACCCCACCTCCACCAAATAGAGAGGAAAGACAAAAATACTATAAATCAAACCAAAAACAAACAAACAGAAAACATTACATGATAAAATTTATTACATGATAAACCAAATAATAGGAGCAGATACACTAGCAAAATGAAGTTTTTATTCAAGAAGGCAACAATGGAAAATTATGTTTAAATTAGAAAATGAAGGAAAAAAGAGAAAAATTAGAGGAAAAATGTTGAAATTAAAAAAAAAGCAGTATACATATATCTTTCTGAACATTGTCTGGGCAACAGGTAATCTTCTATGGTATGATATGTAAGTCACAATGCTGATACAGTTGTATGAGATGGAGACTGGAGGCAGCTGCTGATTTCTCAAACCCCACAGAGTTTAGAGCCTAAATCTCTGCTCAGCCTGCTTAAAAGACACCTTAAACCATTAACTTTGGCTATGCAGAAGCTTTCCCAGGAAAGCACTTTTTGTGGGGATTTCTCATGAAGTAGCTGCCTGCTTATCTAGTGTGCCAAAAGCGGTTTGACTCTATGCCCCTGAGGGCCAAGGCTGTAAGTCAGCCCTGCTACTGCCAAACACTGAAATCTCTGCTCTTCCCCAGCATTTCAGTTCTGGCCTTTGGTGCTGCTCAGGCACTAGATCACTCATCCATGGTCTCCAAGCCTGAGCCTCACTCTGAAACCCTGAGGGCGGGGCCCACAGCTGAACTATATTAGCTCTGTTCTGCTCAATCCACAGCCCTACACAATGCTTAAAGTCATCTGAACTCCCGCCCAAGTTCTCCCAAGGTAGTGCAACCAGTTGCCCAAGTCTGAAAAAAAATAACAGCCCACAGGGAAGACTTTCCCTGTTTGCAGTCTTGCTACTG
Organism: Otolemur garnettii; assembly: GCF_000181295.1. NCBI lineage: Eukaryota > Metazoa > Chordata > Mammalia > Primates > Galagidae > Otolemur > Otolemur garnettii. Next base: position 19,235 of record NW_003852754.1, read on the forward strand.
TTGTGATCACAGCTGTGGCACCCATGGCCTCAGGACAAAGGAACACAACCACTTGTCAGTTCTCCACCTCTTTTATCCTCCTCCTGGGGTCCAGAAGTCTCTTATTGTCTCCCTGTGTCCCCAAAGGGATGTTTCTGGGCAGAGTCCACAAGCCAGAGATGCCTGGAATCTTCTCTCCCCAATCTCAGCATGCCCGGTTGTAAAGGAAGCTGTTACTCAGCCGCCATCTTGCTCCCTCTTCTAACATGACCTTTTTACAACAAAAACAATTCTGTACTGTTCAGAAATATAGCAATTATCTATTCATAATTCCTTGATATTTTGATATCCTCATGGGCCACAATTCTCTGTCAGCATCGTTTTGTTTCTTTCTTTTTTTCTAACTAATCTAATTCTATTTCCTCTCTCTTCCACTTTAAAGAATCACAGATACTTCAGGACAATATGACTGTTAAGTACAAACAATGATTACTTGTGAATTTAAACAATTAAATTGAAATTTATTCATCACTGTATTATATGTTTCATTGAAAAATTATGATTTTCAACTTTCAGAGGAATAGGCATAACTACTAAGTTGAGAGGATATAAGAAAGAAATACCATGCCTTCAAATATTGTGAATTATTATTTTCTCATTACAAAATAATCTCACCCAAAGTAGTAGAGATTTTTAAAATTTTAATCTACTTAGAAATTATAATATGCTAAAACACAATTTATTTGAAGCAAACAATTCAAATAATGCTGGCTATCACCTGCTGTTATTCATGAAAGATAGTAATTAACTGTAGAAATGAAATAAATAGCAGAAAATAATATTTTTGATAGTAGTAAGGTAACAAAAAATCATTTGTCTGTAATTACTATAAAAAAAGAAACAAAATTCTTTCCAGTTATTTGCTGAAATGACAATATTGTAAAATGTTGTACACATATAATGTTTTATGACATCCTAAATTTAAATAGTAATAAAATGTTAGAAATATTAAAAAAAAAACAAGAAGTGTGACTAAGTTATATTTCGTTGATTTAGAGTTCTGTGATTAAATAAATAAAATTTCATATACATGTTAAAAGTTTGAGTTCAACTAATTTAATAAAATGAGACAAGTCAGATGTACACAAATTCAGACAAAACATCCCAAAACTACAAATATTCTCCCACAAATTTATAAATTTGCGACTTTATAAGATTAAATTATATTTCATCTGGAAGCATCTACTCATGAAATATTAAGACTAAAATTACAGACGCTCCTTCTAACAACTAGCTTAGAAAATTCTATCCCAGTTTACCACTTACCTATATTTGTGAGCTCCCATTGCAAATGAAGCTGAGAGGTAGACACTAACCCAGTTAAATCTTTAGAATCAGTTTGAACGTGTGAGAGGAGGCCCCAAGAAGTGGTTATAAGAAAAAGATGGTGTCAGCTAATATCCCTCCAGTAACATAATTGTTGAGTCATCCATGAAAGCAGTATGAGACCTGGCATTGAGATTGATAGAAAGAGGAACCACCAAAGGGAAAACTAAACTGATTTATCTGCAAAACAAAAAATGAAGAACAGCTGGGTTCCACATACTTCCATTAATATGTGAAGATTAATTAGCTGGGTGAACTTTGGTGAATTCCTTAAACTTAGTACTTGACAACCAAACCATAGACTCCTAATAATCCTCCTGTCTAAATAAAAACTGTATGTCAGTTTTTCCAGTGTGTCCCTGATGATTAAAGAATATTTTTAGTTAATATTGAGTCTATCATAGTAGTAGCAATCATTGTACAGCAATAATTTCCTTTTTAAGTTGGCAGTAATTGTGTATATTTATGGGACATGATGGGATGTTTTGATCTATGTGTGCTTTTTACAGAAAGATTCAATAAATCCTAACATATTCATCATCTCAACGACTTTTTTTGTGAGAACATTAAAATCTATTCTTTTAGCAATTTGAAGTATACAGTATATTATTATTATTTGTCATCATGCAGGGCAACAGGTTGCTAAATGTTATTCCTCCAGTCTAACTGAAATTTGTACCCTTTGATTAACATTTCACCTTTCTGTATCCAACACCCCACCCCAGCCTCTGGTAACCATCTTTCCACTCTGTTTCTATGAGATCAACTTTTCAGGATTACATATATATGTGAGATTGTACAGTGTATGTCTTTCTGTGCCTGCCTTATTTCACATAGAAAATGTCTTCTGGTTTAATCCATGTTGTCAGAAAAGAATTACTGTAATCCAGTGGCCTCAGGATCAAAACTAGACTATATTGCACCTTTGGTAGAATGAGAAAAATGTCTACTCTAACTGACCTACTCAGGTGTAGGGCTTTGTTCTCCAAGTGACATAGCCCTGAGTCAAGGTACTACACATCTGGCACTGGAAACAAAATGCAAGCTTTATTTAACATGCTATTTTCTTCCCATATTTCATCAGTTGTGAAGAGCACTTCCATTGGAGCAACACTGAAGGTCTAAATATGCCCAGTCCTTTGAAATATCTTATTTGGATTTGGATTTCCAGGCTCTTGTGGTGATGTGTTCTGCATTCAGTCTCCTCTTCTTACAGAGCTATTGGATCTCCCATACTCAGCATTAGAGCACCTACTCCTTAGATGTACCAACCTGAGTTTGCTTTTGTGACACACATCAACAATACCTATCTCATAACTAATCCTAACTAATCCTAATCTTTGTCATGACTGTCCTATTTGTGATCCACATCCTTAATTAAACACCATCTGGTGTTAAAGTGGTAGGTTTTATTTCTACAAACCAATGGATTTTTGACCTGGGTTTATTCTGAAGTATCTTTCACTTGTCATTTTTAATTCTCTAGGAGATAATCCTGCATTGGACACCTACCCTTCAGACTTCTAATGTTCACAATTACATGTCTTCCTGCTATATCCAATCCAGTCTATTCTCTCACATCAATGTATTATTGATAAATCCAGGTGACTTTCTTTTTTTTTTTTTT
>NW_003852754.1:25351-29137 GCF_000181295.1 Otolemur garnettii
AAAAAAAAAAAAAAAGTTCATAATAAATAGTTATCAAAAATGTAACAGCTACATTTATATATGCACCTAACAAAGAAAAAAATTATATGAGAAAAAATAGACAGATAAAGCAAGAAAAATAATTTATCAGTAACAGTGTTAAGAACTGAATGTTTGTGTCCCCTCACCTCTACATTTTTATGTGAAAGCCTTAACCTCCAATGTGAAGGCATTTAGAGGTGGAGCATTTTGGAGGTAATTTGCTTCAAAGGTGATTGTTATAGTTGAGATTCTATGATGGCATTAATGTTATTATAAGAGAAAAAAAGATGAGAGCACTTTATTGCTATTGCTGGAAGATATTATGGGAAGGTGACCATCTGCAAGCTAGAAATAGATCCTTCTCTGGAGAATTAAATCAGCTGGCACCTTGGCCTTATACAATTTAGCCTCCAGAACTATAAAAAATAAATTCCAGTGTGGGCACAGTGGCTCATGCTTGTAATCCTAGCACTCTGGGAGGCTGAAGTGGGTGAATTACTTGAGCCCAGGAGTTTGAGAGCAGCCTGAGCAAGAGTGAGACCCTGAATCTAGTAAAAAAAAGAAGAAGAAGAAGAAGAAGAAGAAGAAGAAGAAGAAGAAGAAGAAGAAGAAGAAGAAGAAGAAATAGCTGGGGATCATGTCTGGAGCTTGTAATCATAGCTACTAGGGAGTTTGAGGTTTCTATGAGCTGTAATGATGCCATGGCATTCTACCCAGGGTGAGAGAGTGAGAGCCTGTCTCAAAAATAAATAAATAAATTTCATAGCCACCTAGTCTATGGTATTTTACTGTACCATCTCAAGCAGACTAATACAGATTTTGGTACTGAGAAGTTGGGTGGTGCTTATAAAAAAATATGTGAACATGTTAAAACAACTTTGGAACTGAATGATGAGTTAGAAGCATTGGGGGATTTTGAAGTGCATACTCCAAATACATATATCAATTTTAATTGTGATGAAGTATCAGAAATAAAAGAAGAGAACTAGAGAGAAAGCTTTCATCTTCTTAAAAGTACATAAATAATTATGAAGGGAATGTTGGTTGAACTATGGACATAAAAGTCAGTCTGGTGAGGTCTTAGGGAGAAATGGGTAATGAATCATTAAAAACTGGAACAGGGTGGGGTGGAGGTAAGATGGCAGACTGCAGCCAGCTTTCCACAGAGGCTCCCATCCAGAAGAAGAGTTTAAAGACAGAAGGTTAGCCAGTAAGCCGATGGTTTGGAGCTGAGCCAAGAGAGAAGGTTGAAGAACACGAATCAACTCGGGTGAGGCAAGCTGCAACCCCAAAGATACAAACCAAAGGTACTTAAACCATCTCCAAGTGGACAGGAGACCCCTCCCCCATGAGAAGGGCTTGCAGCAAACTCCATACAAACAAGCGAGCAGAGTTCACACCTCCTCCCATTCCATCTCACAGAAGAGACCCTCTAAAAACTGGACCTCCTACCCATACTAGGGTGTCATGGTACTCTCCTGCCAGGCATAAAACTGTATAAAACTGTATATATTCTCTACCTGCAACTCTGAACTCCCAGCACTACCCTCCTCTCTCAACCCAAGGTCTGGAAGCCTGTGCCCCCATGAAGTCCAGATTCTTGGGCATTTTCACAAGAGGTGTGGATAGGGGAAAGGCCCTTGCTTGGCTGTGCTGATTTTGTGGCACGGGAGTAAGGAGAGGATGGTCAGCTGAGAGGGAACCATACAGGAGTGGTGGCACCAGTGCCCCCAGGCATAGAACAATAGCAGTGGCAGGAACAATAAGGCTCTTGCCCCTGGGGCAGCTATCCCAGACAGATATGCTCTGTCTCCCTGGGCAACAAGAGGAATCCATGAACCTTCTCTCATGGCAGCTACTGGCAGATGGATCTGGGACATGAGTAAAGGAGCGCAGGGACTTGAATACATGTGCAGAGAGCTAGCAGACTTCCAAGGAGGGGCTGAGTCAGAGCTGAGAAGAACTGACAACTCAGTGTGAGTTCCAACTGCTTGCCAGTGCCTGGAACTGAGTTGTGGTTTCTGTTACCTCAAGCAGTGTCTTATATTGAGGACTGGAATAAATTCTACTAAGTTGTGCTGTTCTGCCAGCAACATCAATCAAGGGTGGGGCTGGAACTGAGTGAACCGCCCCAGCCTCCATTAAGCACCCAAAGTTGTCTGACCTCACCTCCCCCTGCTGGATAGTGGCTGAGAACAGAGAACTGGGTGAGGAGACATAGATCTCTCTCTGACTCAGGCAGGCGTAAACCCCTGGGGCATCTGCTCATTGAGGGGAACTGGGTCACAGCCCCAGCCCCAGTCCCACTGGAGTTACCAGTGACTGGATGTGACAGAGGTGCGAGGTGGGGAAGGAGGCATCAACCTTCCCAGACTAATTTATTTGCTGGGTTGGTCCTTCTGACCTCATGGAGCACTGGAGTCAGTCATACCTGAGCTGCAAGTAGACCCCTGCTATCTAGTGACCAGAGACCATTTGAACTTCCCTACCTGAGACCAGTGCTGACTGGGACAGTTGATTTGGACCTCATGAATGAGGCCAATCACTGAAGGAGTATCCAAAGTGGTACCCTGGTTGTGTGGTTATGGGAAGGTGTGATTTTCATTTTCCAATTGTTGCCTATGGGGGGCAGGGTAACTTAATTGCTGGTATTTCTCCACAGCTGAGACTTCAACCCAGAGTAACTGATTTACTAGGGTAGAACAAAGACCAGCTAAAAACAAGACAGAGCGACTTAGCCCCACCATACCAAAGAGGCCCACAGTTTCTCAGTCCATAGCACTGTACAGGTCCTTGGCAAAGCTCTAGGAGAAAAGCCAAATGGTGTAAATTAAGCATGGGGTGGAATCAGCAGAGAAACTCTGGTAACATGAATAACCAGAGTAGATCAACCCCCTCCCCCCACCCCAGGGAAGGACTTGACAGATGCAATTGAAGACCTCATCCATAAACAGATGGTTGAGGTATCAGAAATGAAGTTCAGAATCTGGATAGCAAATAAGATCAGCAGATTGGAGGAAAGGAGGAAATCAGAATTTCAAATAATTCAAAAGATGTCTCAAGAATTCAAGAATTTCAAAGAAAAAATGACCAAAGATTTTGATACATTGAGGCAAGAGTTTGCAGCCCTCAAGGATCTGAAAAATATGGTAGAATCCCTCACTATCAGAATGGAGCAGACAGAAGAAAAGATCTCTGACGTTGAAGACAAAACTTTTGAACGCACCCAAGCACTCAAAGACAAATGGCTAGCAAAAATGGATCATTCTCTCAGAGAGCTCTGGGATAATTACTAGTATTTGCCTTATAGGAATCACTAAAGGCAACAAAGTTGCTTCACAAAACACAGAGGCTCTTTTTTATAAAATTATGCAAGAGAACTTTCCAGATATGCCAAGAGATTCTGAAATTCAGATAGCAGACACTTTCAGAACCCCAGCACAACTTAAACTGAATAAGACTTTCCACAGGCACATCATAATTAACTTCACTAAAGTTAATATGAAAGAGAAAATTCTAAAAGCAGCCAGACATAAGAAAACCATAAACTACAAGGGGAAGAATATTAGAATGACTGCAGATCTCTCTGCTGAAACCTTTCAGGCTAGAAGAGGGTGGTCATTGACTTTTAATCTCCTAAAACAAAACAACTTTCAACCCAGGATCCCATAACCAGCTATACTGAGTTTCATCTATGATGGAGAATTTAAATACTTTAATGACATTCACATGCTGAAGAAATTTGCCATAATTAAACCAGCTCTC
>NW_003852754.1:29290-30624 GCF_000181295.1 Otolemur garnettii
ATACCCAAAATTTTACCAGGCTTATCAATATTCTCATTCAGTGTGAATGGCTCAAACTGTCATCTAAAGAGGCACAGGTTGGCTGACTGGATATAAAAACTCAGGCCAGATATCTGCTGCAAACAAAATCTCATCTTACCTTAAAAAATAAATATAGACTCAGGGTGAAGGGATGGTCATCTATTGTGGGATAAAACCCCACATACTGTGTTCACTTTAAACTCCAGAAGCAGGCAGACAGACTTTTGTGGAATGCAACTCTGTCAAAGACCTGGCTACCTCGGTTCTCATAGAACAGGGTCTGAAAGGTTTGAGCCTGAAAACCCACCTTCAATAACTGGCTATGTGGCTGTTAAGCCTGTGAGGAAAGGGTTAAAAGCCTTCCTGCAGAGACACAGCCTAGATGTTGATGGGCATGCATGCGTACTTATGGTGAAACAGCATGGCCTCCAGGTTGCCTAGAAACAGGAGCTATAAACCTGATTTCTGCAATATAATGAGTGCATAGTAAAACTCCAAAGCTTTACTCCTTTCTTGGCAATCTCAAGTCTCTAGACGTACTCCCTTTTGTAGCTGTCTCAAGGTTTTAAACTTTGTGTCTTTTTGAAGGTTGAACTAACTTTAGAAAAGATTAGTAGTAAGAATGCTTGGCTTGTTAATTAATAAAGTGTATGTGACTATAAAAAGTGGTCAGGAACAATAAAGCTTTGCTACTTGCCACCAAGGAGCAGGTAGTCTGTCTCTATCATAATAATAAACCCAGGGGCAAGCTTGTACCTGTGGTGAAGCTACCTGTCCCTTGTGAAACCCTCACACAACAATCTACATTCCAGGCAAATGGAAAGCAGAAAAAAGCAGTTGTTGCAATTTTATTCACAGATACAATAGGCTTTAAACTAACAAAAGTAAGCAAGGACAAGGATGGTCACTTTATATTTGTTAAGGGTAATACTCAATATGATGAGATTTCAAATATTAATATTTATGCACCCAACTAGAATGCACCTCAATTTATAAGAGACATTCTACAGGCATGAGCAACTTGATTTCTTTCAGCACCATCATAGTCGGAGACTTCAACACTCCTTTGGCAGTATTGGATCCTCCAATAAGAAGCTGAGCAAAGAAATTTTAGATTTTAACTTAACCATCCAACATTTGGATTTAACAGGCATCTACAAAACATTTCTTCCTAAGAAAACTTAATACACATTTTTCTCATCAGCCCATGGAATGTACTCCAAAACTGATCACATCTTAGGTCACAAGTCTAACCTCAGCAAATTTAAAAGAATAGAAATTATTCCTTGCATCTTCTCAGATCATCATGGAAT
>NW_003852754.1:32434-37725 GCF_000181295.1 Otolemur garnettii
TTATTTGATCTTTGACAAGCCAATTAAAAATATTGAGTGGGGAAAAGATTCCCTATTTAACAAATGGTGCAAGGCAAACTGGCTGGCGACCTATAGAAGATTGAAACTTGACCCACACCTTTCACCATTAACTAAGATAGATTCTCACTGGATTAAAGATTTAAATTTAAGACATGAAACTGTAAAAATATTAGAAGAAAGTTAGGGAAAACACTTGAAGAAATTGGCCTGGGTGAAAATTTTTTGAGGATGACCCCTTGGGCAATCGAAGGAACATCAAAATACACTACTGGGACCTGATCAAACTAAAAAGCTTCTGCACAGCCAAGAATATAGTAAGTAAAGCAAGCAGAGAGCCCTCAGAATGGGAGAAGATATTTGCAGGTTATCTCTCTGACAAAGGTTTAATAAACAGAATCCACAGAGAACACAAGCATATTAGCAAGAAAAGAACAAGTGATTCCATCTCAGGGTGGGCAAGGGACTTGAAGAGAAACTTCTCTGAAGAAGACAGGCACATGGCCTACAGACATATGAAGAAATGCTCATTATCATTAATCATCAGAGAGTGAGTTCTTTTATTCAATAGCAAATGAAATAGAATGAAAAATACATGAGGTTACAGATATCCCTAATACCTTGTCTTCATCATTACACATTCTACGCATGTAACAGAGTATCACCTATACTACATAAATGTGTCAAATGTTATGTATAAATTAAAAATATATAAAAATTAGTCATTCTTGATAAAAATAAATGTTTTAACAAATAAATGTAGAAAAAAGGACAAAATTTTCATACAGAATAATTTCAATAATATATGCAAACAGTCTCTGAAGGTGGAGATTAAGTTTTTAACCCCCTGAGTGCAGACCAGACTTAGAAATTTGCTTACAAAGAATAGAGTATGACATGCACAGAAATAATCTTAAAATAAAAAAAGTTATAGCCAGGCAAGGTGGCCCATGCCTGTAGTCCTAGTGCTCTGGGATGCCAAGGTGACTGGATTGCCTAAACTCATGAGTTCCAGACCAGCCTGAGCAAGAGCAAGAACCCTTCTTTAAAAATAGCTGGGAATTGTGGCAGTCCCCTGTTGTCCCAGCTACTTGGGAGGTTGAGGCAAGAGAATTGCTTAAGCCCAGGAGTTTGAGGTTGCTGTGAGCTGTGACATAATAGCACTCTACAGAGGGCAACAACATGAAACTCTGTCTCAAAAAAAAAAAAGTTAGGACTAATAGTACCTTAACAAAGTGATAAAGATTAACAATATCACTAGTAACTTGTATTGACGTTATGTATCCCCTGATAAGACATGGTATCATCTATGCAGTGATCTTCCCTGAAAGAAATGACCTCAGTGTAGCCATTACAAAACATCAGGGAAACCCACACTGTAGTACATTCTACAAAACATCTGACCGATATGTTTCAAAACTGTTAAGGTCATGAAAAAACAAGAAAGATTGAGAAACTATTATAAGGCAGAAGCCACTAAGAAAATATAAAGGCAAAATAAAACATGGTATCCTTGATCTGATCATGCAACAAAAAAGGGAAAAACCAGAGAAGTTCAAATAGTCTAGAGTTTAACTAACAGTAACATAACCGTGTTAATTTCTTAGTTTTAAAAACTTTGCTATCATCATTATCAAGGGAAGCTGCTGTATGGGAATTCTCTGTATTTTCCTTGTTCCTTTTCTGTACATCTGAAATGATTCCATAATAAGAAGTTTATTTGTAAAAACTAAAAATAAAACAAAAAAAGTCATGTGCATGTGTATTAAATAGCAAAAGATTAGAAAGATATATATCAACTTGCTACCATACTAACTTTCAGAGAATTAGTAGGACACGAAGTGTCTTTCAATAGTTACTCCTTATAATTGTGTATGATAAAAATTGTTATCTACTTATAACATATTTTATTTGTTCATAACCATCAAAACTTGCTGAAAAAACAATGTAGTCATAAATCTTGCATGATGATGAGCACTTATTTTGTTGTTAGGGACAACATTTTTGATCATGCAAGAGAAAAATTTCTGTTCCATATGTGGCTGCTTCTGGAAGTGAATTTTCCCATATTCATGTAAATTCAGTGAGGCTTCATAAGAATTTCATATCTTGTTGAAAAATTAGGAAAGCAATACAAGAAAATGATACTCAAGAGTGGGCATGGTGGCTCAGGCCTGTAATTCCAGCACCTGAGGTGGATGGATTGGCTGAGCTCACAAGTTTGAGACCAGCATAAAGCAGAGTGAGACTTGGTCTCTAAAAGTAGCCAAGCATTATGGCTGTAGTCTCAGCTACTTGGGAGACAGAGGCAAGAGAATCACTTAAGCCCAGGAGTTTGAGGTTGCTGTGAGCTATAATGCCACAGCACTCTACCAAGGGTGACAAAAAAAAAAAAAAAAAAAAGAAAGAAGAAAAGAAAAGAAAAGAAAATGATACCCCAAGAGGGGCCAAAATATGAGCTATCTTTGGGCAACCCAGGGGAAAAAAAGTCCTGGATAAACAGGGTGATTTTCTCCATAGAGTCTTGTTTTGAACAGAATCTAATACAATGGAGGTAAACAAACCAATTAATAGATACCTAGAGATTTGCCTCCTCTGTGGGCTGCTATTTGCTTCAAGAATCCCATGGAGCACTTGCTATTGTCATGTGTTCTTATAATTGTTGATATTAATTAAAAAAAATACCACCTACAGGTAGAATTCAAAATTCTCAATGCATTCAGCATTAAGCCTTTTTTGGGAAGTATCCGGGAATATCACTACTTGGAAAAGCGTGATATGGTGAGGCAAATCCAATTATGTGTAGGCACACAAACACAGGTAACGTGAGAAAGAGGCTGCCCTGGCTTTCAGGAATCTCCTCTGCCACTTTTCTCCCTTTGCTGTAGTTTCCCCTTTAAATAGAGCCCTTTGTAGCAACTTAAGAGGTCAGAGATAAATATTTAGTTCAATAACTGGGTGCAACTTTACGAATATGGGCTAACATTAAAAATATTTTTTTTCTGAAAAAAAAAGAAAAAGGAAAACCCCCGCATATTTTCTAAATTAAATTTCTGGCCTGGCACAGTGGCTCATGCCTGCAGTCCTAGCACTCTGGAAGGCTGTGGAGGGTGGATTGCTTGAGTTCAGGAGTTCCAGAGCAGACTGAACAAGAGTGAGACCCCCTTCTCTACTAAAATTAGAAAAACTAGCTCAGTATTGTGGTAGGCGCCTATAGTCCCAGCTACTTGGAAACCTGAGGCAAGCGGATCACTTGAGCCCAGGAGTTTGAGGTTGCTATGATCTATGATGATGCCATGGCACTCTACCCAGAGTGACAGACTGATACTCTGTCATAAATAAATAAATAAATAAATTTCCTCCTGGATCTGACCTTTTCTTTGAATTCCACGTTCTTGTCCCCAAGAACTTTGTATCCCTTCTACCTGAAAATGCAATAGTCAGCTCTTCAGAAGGTACAATTATTGCATCCAAGAAATGAATGAACCTGATAAATGAAGCAGAATTAACACTAAATTCTCAGTGTAATTTTGTATTTTCAATGCTCATCATTGTTGGCACTAGGAACTACTACTCAGTCAGGGGTGATAGGGGAGTGGAAAATCTTTTTTTTTTTTTTGAGACAGAGTCTCAAGCTGTCACCCTGGGTAGATTACTGTGGTGTCAGAGCTCACAGCAACTTCAGACTCCTGGGGTTAAGCAATTCTCTTGCTCAGCCTCCCAAGCAGCTGGGACTACATGCACCAGCCACAATGCCTGGCTATTTTTTGTTGCAGTTGTCATTGTTGTTTAGCTGGCCCAGGCTGGGTTTGAACCCACCAGCCTTGGTGTATGTGGCCATTGCCATAACCACTGTGCTACAGGCACTGGTGCTGAGCCAGGAGTGGAAAATCTTAATGGACTCCTCACATTCTGCTAAGAGTTTTCCTTTTGGAATCTGTTCCTCTTCCTGGCTTTCAACTACATTTTTAAACCTACAGGCTTATTGTAGCTTTATGTGTTTTCTTAACTGTGTGAGTAATATCTGCATAATTAGTTGCATGATTACAAAAATTAAATTTCAGGTTTAGTTTTCTAATGCCTGGTTCAAGATGTGTAGAGAAGAATTTTCTTTATTTCTACTTCTATAGTCTTGTGTGTAGGATGGAATCTTTCCACTTCAATTTTTAATTTACAGCTTATGAAATGGATTTAATAATTAATTCTGATTTTGGTCTGATGTGGTTTATATCAGATTACTAGGAGTAAATCTAAAGGAAAACAGTAAAAACTATATCATTTTCTTATGTGCCCTCTTCCAGGCACCTCCCAGAGTCTATTGAATTACAGGGATAAATCATTTCACTGCACTCTCTTTCATACCCATTTACAGTTTCTTCCATGAATATTGGTAATCAGATCCTCAGTCACAGGAGCACTAGGAATAGAATTTATGTATTTACCTAGAACATGTTTGTCCATGAATATGGCTCAATGGCTGTATGAAATCTCAAGTCATTTGCCATAGTAAAATTTGTTTATGATCACAGGAAACCAATAAGTCTCTATTATTAATCTTATACTAGAGATTATTTAGATATAAAGTCTTGGTCTGTCACCTACACTGGAGTGCAGCGGCAAAATCATAGTTCACTGCAGCCTCAAACTCCAGGATTCAAGCAGAGCTGAAACTCAGACGTAACCACCACACTTGAGTGATAGGTCTTCATTGTTTAGGTTAATAGAACACATTAAGTAGATGACTAAGCATTGAATTATCAAATGTCTAAAAACCCTGAATCTACACTAGAAAATTGAAGAGAACCTCAGTAGAAATTTTGAAAAGTATTGTAATAGATGATATTAATTGCTCAGTTACTTTCAATTTTTTCTTCACTCCTCATTATGATTCCCTATGGATGGAGTTCACTTCCTTACTATAATGATGTTTGGATATAACATATGCCTGTTTTTAGTAGGTGGAGTGTGACTGAAAGTGATAGAGTCCACCCAAAGCTCAGGCCTTAGGAAAAATCATACAGCTCTGCCTACTCTTTCTGGCTTCTACCATCTTCCATGACAAGATCAGGCCCAAGACTGAGAGACATGGATACAGTGTGTGTGTACATGGCCATCCACATAGAGCAAAGTGCCTCTCTTGACCTAAGATGTGAGAGGAAGAAAATACATGTTTATTGTCACAAATAGTGAAATTTGGAGAGTCATATTTTAAATCATAGTATTGAAGCATACTTTATAAAATTACATTTGACTTTTCTTTTCCTTGCCTTCTT
>NW_003852754.1:37745-38014 GCF_000181295.1 Otolemur garnettii
CCAGATCAGTCATAGCCATGGAGGAAGGAAATGAGACGCTAACAACAGATTTTATTCTCCTTGGACTCTTCCCCAACATGAAGTATGTCAGTGTCCTTATCTATGTCATCATCCTGATCTACATTGCTGCAGTCACTGGGAACTTCATCTTGCTGCTCCTGATATGGATGGACTCGCGGCTCCACACTCCAATGTACTTTCTGCTCAGCCAGCTTTCTGTTGTAGACCTGGCCCTCATCAGCACCACTGTTCCAAAGATGGCCATCAAC
>NW_003852754.1:38364-43082 GCF_000181295.1 Otolemur garnettii
CCCTTTGGACTTATTATGTCTTCCTACATCCTCATTTTCCTCACTGTCCTTCATATGAAATCTCCCCAAGGCAGAAACAAAGCCTTGGCCACCTGTTCCTCCCATCTTACTGTGGTGAGTTTTTATCTGGGACCATGTGTTTTTATGTATATGACCCCTGGTTCCTCCCACACCCCTGACCAGGAACAGGCTGTTTCTGTATTTTGCACTATCCTCACACCCATGCTCAACCCCCTCATCTACAGTCTGAGAAACAAGGATGTGGTGGGAGCTCTTCAGAAGGTACTGGGAAAACATCTAGTCTTTAAGCAAAACTCAAAAACATCAAACTAGAAAAAAAATCTAAAAGATCAAAAGGTGAAGATTTTAGAAACATTTATAATTGCCTTTTACAGTATGAGGAAATTTACTGCAGCCATACAGAATGACATAGGTGAATTCAATCTAAAATATTAAGTAATTCTTAGGAAGTTAAGAGCTTTTTATTAATCAGTTTCTAACCTTTTGTTTCCAAAGATGATTAAATTGCTATTCTTCTTCACATTTGTTCATAGCATAGACAAAGTACCAGTTTCCCTCTTTGTATTTGAAATATTTAGACATTTGTCAGTGTTCCCAAGACTTACCTTTGTTAGGGGTTATTGGATATTCAGGTCCTATAAGTTTTACTGTTATAGATACCAGCTTTTCAGAATAAATGTGCTTGGTATTTAAAAAGAGTGGATCTTATCAGAAGCAATTATGTGTATTATCACCCCCAGCCCCCTGGGTCTTACCCTGACAAACCCAATATGTTGGACTATTTTTTCTTCATGTCTTGGGTGGAAACTTTTTTGGTAATTCTTTGATAATCAAAATTCCTCAGCTCATATACACTTCAGGAAGACAATTCAGAAATCAAACACACCTAATTTGGAGTAGTAGCAGCAAGTCTGCTGTGGGTGAGTTCAATGCACTTGCCTTCCTCTTGAATTGGCAAGTTCCAAGCCACTCTCACGAGCTCTAGATTCTAACCTTTCCTCAAGTGGCTCCTGATGGAATTCAAGAGGCGGACTACAGCAAGTACTCAACAGTATGTCTGGAATGAGTATATATTCAGAGCTAAGTCTTTTTAAGGGATGTTTTAAAGTCTTAAAAGACAATAATTTAGCTATATAAAAGTATAAATATGTCACCATGGAACACAGAGACCAAAATCATTTGGAGGTTTGACCAACCAGGTAAAGTAATCATGACAGAAGAAAAGAGTTTAGAAAAAACAGAGAGTAATGATTAGGGTTTATGTGACCAATATAGATATGAAAAAAATTATTATCATATAGAATTAAAAGATTGTTGGGTTGAGACTTCAGGAGGTGATACTTGACTGTGTCTGGAAGAGACACTGATCACTGCCTGAGACTAGACCTATCTTCCCCATAGATAAGAGAACAAAGGCAAGAAGTCCAACCAGATGCTACTGAGACCAAGGCCTGAAAGGGGTGCAAACAAGCAAGTCTTCTTGCTGTGACTTTGTGACAAATCTCTCTACAACAATTTCATTTTCCTTACTAGAAAGGATAAATAACAAATTCCTTTTGGAACTGGTAAATCTCAATGCTATGGCCTACTAAAGTTTCCCTTGATTTAGTGGAAAGATTTTCTCAAGGTTTCTAGGACTAATCAAATAGCTGTTGTGAAATAGTTATAAGCCCACATCAATCATAAAACAATTGAATTACATTGAAACAATCATTGCCAACGATAATCATTTGTGCTTTACAGGGAATGAAAATTAAATTGCAGTATATATTATTTACCATGTCTCAGGACTTAAAAACCACACAACTGCCCCCACACTAAAATCTATTGTCAGATAGAATGTGTGTAAAAGAGCACCCTTATGCATTGCTGGTACAAATTGCAATGGAATGACTTGACTTTTGGAATGCAATGACTTTTTAATGGAAAGAAATTTATTTTTTATCTATTTTTTTTTTTAAAGACAGAGTCTCACTATGACATCCTTGGTAGACTGCTATGGCATCATAGCTCACAGCAACCTCAAACTCTTGGGCTTAAGTGATTTTCTTGCCTTAGTCTGCCAAGTAGCTGGGACTACAGGCGCCATTCACAATTGCCCAGCTATTTTTTGGTTGTAGTTGTCATTGTTGTTTGGCAGTTGTGGGTTGGATTCAAACCCACCAGCTCCAGTGTAGGTGGCTGGAACCTTAGCTGCTGAGCTACAGGGGCCAAGCGAATGGAATGCAATTTAATGACATTAAAACTTGCTTGCCCTTCTACTCAAAAATTATAATTTTGCTCTGGGTAGGTATCCAGTGATGGGACTGAAGGGTCAAATGAGAGATCTACTTTCACTTTCTTCAGCATTCTCCATACTTGAAGGTATCTACCCAGAAGAAAAAAAAATATTTAAACATTAGAAAATATTCACTTCAATCAGCTCAATTCATAATCTCAAAGATGTGGAAACAATCCAAGTGCCTGTCAACACATGAATGGATTAATAAGCTGTGACACACACACATACACACAAACCATGGAATACTATTCAGGAATAAAAAAGATGAAGACTTTGTATCTTTTATATTTACCTGGATGGATTTGGACAACATTCTCCTCAGTAAAGTATCTCAAAAATGGAAAACCAAGTTAATTACAATGCGTCTAGGAGATACTTTGTTTGAATTGCATCATGCTGGGGTTTTGAAAGTATCTAATACCTGGAATGTCTGGGAAATTCTTCACCTCAATGTTTTGAAGTACAGTTTCCATATTTCTAAGACTCTCTTCTTCTTCACGTATCCCTATAATTAAAATAGTCATCCATTTCATGTAGTCCCATATCTCTCTCAGAGAATTTTCTGCTTTTATTCTCTTTTTTTCCGGCCTCTTTGAATGACTGGATTAGTTCAAAAGTCTTGTCTTTGATTTCCAAGATTCTACTCCATGTTTTACGCTATTGCTGAGACTCCCTACTGTGTTTTGAAGCTCCTTGAATGTCTCTTTCAGTTCCTTGAGCTCTGCTCTATCCTTCCTAATTATATCTACATCCTTGGTGAATTGGTCTTTAATTTCACTAAATTCTTGAGATGGTTTTTGGACTTCCTTTTTGAGAAAGTCTCATTATGTTGCCCTTGGTAGAGTGCTGTGGTGTCCTGCTCTTGCTCAGGCCTGGTTGCTAACTTGTGAGTTCAAGGAATCCAGTCACCTTGCCTTCCCAGAATTCTAGGATTACAGGCATCACCCACTACACCTAGCCTTCATTGGTTTTTAAATATTACTTTTTAAAAAAATCCAGACTTTATCTTTTATTTTGTTTTATTTTCTTGAGACAGAGTCTCACTATGTTGCCCTCAATAGAGTGCGGTGGTGTCACAGCTCACTGCAACCTCAAATTCTTGGCCTCAAACGATTGTCTTGCCTCAGCCTCCCAAGTAAACAGAAATTTTTGCAAATTTCTGAAAGTTGGAGTTTACATTTTATATATTTAACCACTATGTATTTGGTTTTTCTTAATGTAGACATTTGAGGCTTTTAATTAAATTTGATAATTTCCTTTGTATCTTTTACATTTACCTGGATGGATTTGAGGAACAAATTTTAGACGTATTTTAGTTTCTGTTCCTATTTAAGACAGGATTAAAATTTCTGTTGAAAAAAACCTTAGGTGTTTAAAACATAAATCTGTGGTGTCTTGGACTCTGAGACAGAACTTACCAAGAAGCTTAAGTTGGAGTGAGACAGTGAACAGGTTGTCAGGTACCTGACTGGGACTATTGGTGCTTGTGCTGTGTTTGTTCCTGGAAATCTTTGGATGTTCTATTTCAGAATCCACTTTTGATAAAAATTAAATGAAAGAGAGCTTAATTGAGCAAAGAGTATTTCACAAACTGATCAGTTGAATTAGAAATGTTTTGGAGAGAGTCTGAAGTTGAGAAGATGCATGGACAGAAAATAGAAAGTGAGGCCTAAAAACAGTTGGATTGGCTAAAGCTCAGCATTTGTCTCACTTCAATACAGTTTGGATCAGCAGGCTGTTTTTGATTTGCTAAAATTCTATGATCCACAGAGAAGAAAGAGTAGAAAGGAGTAAAGATGAATAGAGTAAACTTCACTGAGGACAAACAGATGAACTTTTTATCTTGTAAGTGAAACTATTAAGCCCAAATCAAGGTTATAACATAACTAAAGATGTAAGAAATATTTTAAGAGGTGGAGAACACTTTTTACAAGATGTAGAAAAGAGACTTGGCATGTGTAGGCTCAGTGGTTAGATAGCTCACCACATGCTCTGGGCCTGGTGGGTTCGAACCCCGCCGGGGCCTGCTAAACAACAAAAACAACAAAAATGACTATGTATTGTGTTGGGCTCCTGTAGTCTCAGCTACTTGGGAGGCTGAGGCAAGAGCATTGCTTGAGTCCAAGAGTCTGAGGTTGCTGTGAGCTGTAACATCACAGCAGTCTACTGAGGGGGACACCGTAAGACACCGTATCCAGAAAAAGGAATCTACAGAGAAAGGCATTACTAGTCATGAATAAGAGGTAAATTCTAATTTTGTTCAGTCATGTTTTTTAGGGTCCCAGCTTGTCAATGAATCATTTATATATAAATATTTAAAAGTCTCATATATCTCTATAGAATATAGAAAAGTCAAACTTGTGCATAGAAGGAAAAAGAACTAATGAACATTGTAAGTTATAAATATAATTTTTTT
>NW_003852754.1:43102-48680 GCF_000181295.1 Otolemur garnettii
TTTTTTTTTTAAACAGAGTCTCAAAATTTAGATGTCTTTTTAAATCCATTTTTGGTCATTAATTCCAATGTTATGTTTATTCCAAAAGCAACTCAATGTAATGCCTCTTTGTAAGGCCCAATACCTTTTCATAGAAAAGGCCATTTCTAAGGTTCCTAAAAATTGACTTTCAGAAATAGACTTCTGGTAGAACAGACTATGAGGAAAGACAGCTTTTCAGAGCTTGACATGTTTGGTACACACAGTATGCTGCTTAGAATTTTGTGAGTCCTGGACCCCCAGTTTTTCCAGATCGGCCCCCCCAGATGTGTTACTGACAAAATATACCTCCTGGATGGAGGAGCCTGAGGAGAGAACTCCCTCTCAGTCACAAAGTCAAGCTCAGAGACATAAAACATGGCTAGAGGAAAACCTGAAATGGCTTTGTTTTCTGGGAACCGAAACAAAATTTGTCATAAAATACATTGGATTAGGGTCCACAACTATAGCTCAGTGGTTAGGGCACATATACCATGGCTGGCAGGTTTCAACCTGGCACAGGCCTGATGAAAACAACAATGGCAAGTACAACAACAGCAAAACAAATACCAGGCATGGTGATGAGTACCTGTAGTCCCAGCTTATTGGGAGGCTTAGGTAAGAGAATGGCTTGAGCCCAAGAGTTTGAGGTTGCTGCAAGCTGTGACACCATAGTCCTCACCTGAGGGCTACATAAGACTCTGTCTCAAAAAAAAAAACAAAAAAAAACTGACTAGTTACTGGCTAATATGCAGGGCGGGTTTGAACATAGGGCTGATGGGGAGTTAGGCCCGAGTTCCACACTATGGTAACCCTCTTTAGACAAAATGACAAAGAAAGATAAATGACAAAACCAAAACAAGCCATAATAATAACAGTGATTAGAATCTATTTCTGAGAAGAGATGGAATCAAACAACCTGAATATTCATACCCTACAAAGTACCTAAAAATATGTCAACACCAGAGTCGCTTACAAGATTAGTCACCAACAAAAATGTTTATCTCATTAATCTTAAATATGGAAAGGACAAATATTTTACTATCTGCTCAACCAGAGCCAACAGAAAGAAAAATGGGGAGTCTGACTGGTAAGTAAACCATCTCACCACTTGCCAGCTGGACAGAGTTCAACTCTTCAAGCTTTAGCTTTTGACTTTCAGGAGAGCAGAGTGGTTGTGAGAGGCTGCTAAGTATGTGAAACTGTGGGGATCATGGTGAAACCTGCCTTTTCCTCCTTGGTTGGTTCACTAATAGATCAACTCACAATTATGGAAGATTATTATGGAGAAAAGTTTATTTCTAAATATCATGCACATGAGGGAACCACAAGAATGATTACCTGAGTCTCAGTGATGGTCAGAGACTTTTATAGATGCCTTTCAGAAGGGAGGGGGAGAATGTGGAAAGTGTAGGTGCAGCAAGTGGTTGCCAGGGGGAAGTGTGTGTAGATGTAGAAACAGACCGGTTTGTAGATTAACCTGAGTGACAGGAATCAGTGTTTCAAATGACCTTGAGGCCAGGTCTATTATCAGTAGCCCCTTTTGATTTTCAATCAGGTTACTCGGGTTTTATGTAGATAGAGGAAAGGAATTTTCCAGTACTTCCTGATCATGAATGCCTTTAATTCAAAATATCCTTTATACCAAGGAGTCATATTTTGGGGAAAATTTCCTTAGCTCCTTCATTCATCATATTTCTTTCTTTCTTTCTTTTTTTTGAGACAGAGCCTCAAGCTGTCCCCCTGGGTAGAGTGCCGTGGCATTACAGCTCACAGCATCCTCCAACTCCTGGGCTCAAGCGAGTCTCCTGCCTCCGCCTCCCAAGTAGCTGGGACTACAGGCGCCCGCCACAACGCCCGGCTATTGTTTGGTTGCAGCCGTCATTGTTGTTTGGCGGGTCCAGGCTGGGGATTCCAACCCGCCACCTTAGGTGTACTTGGCTGGCGCCTTAGCCGGGAACACTTCAAACAGAGATTAATAATCTAGCCTCTGTCATAATTCAAAATCACAGCATCCTGGGTGCTTTAATAGCTCAACCAGGAGAAGGTAATGCTGTTATTGGAAAGAAATGTTCTTTTCATGTAAGTCAGTCAGGGCAAGTAGAGACTGAGCTACATCTCCTAGAAGACAAAATATTCATCAGATTAACAAAGTGAAACTGTTCTATCAGACTGATCTATTCTCAAGAATGGGAGACTGGTTTAATGGAGAGTGAGGAAATGAGCTTAGATCTGTTCTTTTCGGCTTATTCATTCCTATCCTAATTTATTCTTGTATCTCTTTTCAAACATCTTATTTTTAGAGTACAAACCCATGCTCTCTCTCCACAATTGCCAATTCAGCTCTTAATATTTGAAACTTGTAAGGAAGTTCCTGAAGAGAGGAATGAAGGAGCTAAGCAAATGTCACCTCAAAATATGACTCCTTGGTATAAAGAATATTCTGAATTAAAGGCCATTCATGATCAGGAAGCATTGGAAGAGGCCTTTCCTCTACCTACATAAATCCTGAGTAACCTGATTGGGAATCAAAAGGGGCTGGTGACTTTCTTTTCTGAATACTAACAGACCTGGGTACAAATCATTTAGAACACAGTACCTGGGCCAGGAGTGGTGGCTCACATGTGTATATTCCTAGCACTCTAGGAGGCCGAAGAGGGTGGATTGCTTGAGCTCAGGAGTTTGACACTGAGCAAGAGTGACTCCTCTGTCTCTACTAAAAGTAGAAAAATTGAGGCAAGAGGATCGCTTGAACCCAAGTTGGAGGTTGCTATGAATTACGACACCATAGCCTTCCACTCAGAGCAACAACTTCAGATTCTGTCTCAAAAAAAAAAAAAAAAGAAAAAGAAAAAGAAAAGAAAAGAAAGAAAGAAAGAAAAAGAAAGAAAGAAAGAAACACAATACATTGGGCAATCATTCTTCTGGTTCCCAGGATGCTCATGGGAATAGGGTGAGTTTTGCCATGATCCCTACAGTGGGTTAAGGCTTGCCATACTTGTGAAAAAATGTAGGGAGGAAACCAGTCCCCCTGTAGAGTGTTAAAATACACAGGAGGGATTTAGGCAGAAAGGGATCTAAAGCCTTGTACTCCTAGGTTAGAAAAACAAAATCCAACTCCAATTTATTCTTATAAGGTACCCATTGTGATAGGGCTGAATGTAGGACCCACCCAAATAGAACGATTTTTTCCAGGAAGAAGTGAGTTCACCCAGGAAAGATGAGTCTGCCAATCTCCAACCTGCAAATTCTTATATTTCCACCCTTCCTTAGCCCACCAGCTGATTTCTTTTTCAAACTCAGCCCACTCACACCTGACTGATCAAAGGCCATGTTGCCCATACAGAATCTGGACTCTGCTTCCTTTTATTCATATCTTAGAATAACCTTTCATTGTTGGTCCCAAACCTCTCAGAGTATAAGAATGGTTGGTTTTATAGCAAAACAATACAAAATTAGAGGAGAGGAAGTAGAGAGATTGGTGTGCTCTCACTTATTGGATACAATGTAAGGGTGTATGGCAGATGTACCTGGGTGAGGGGCACATCTGCAACAGGGACTTGACCACACAAACAATGTGACCTAATCATTTCTATACTTGTATTAATCTGAAATTTACCCAGAGAGTGGAGATGCAAAAATAAAACAATTGACAAGTTATGTGCATTGGTTAAATAGCTATTTTGCGGACAGTGTGTCACTCTATTGCCCCAGACTACAGTGCAGGAATGTCATAGCTCACAGCAACCTCCAACTCATAGGCTCAAGCAGTCCTCCTACCTCAGCCTCCCAAGAATCTGGGACTATGGACACCTGCCATAACCCCCAGCTAGTTTTTTAGAGCCGGTGGTCATCTTCTTGCTGAAGCTGATCTCTAACTCCTGAGCTCAAGCAATCCACCCATCTCAGCCTCCTGGAGTGCTAGGATTGTAAGCATGAACCCTGGTGCTTGGTCTCTTTGAAAATATTAAACTATCATTTTCACGAGTGCCCATGTCTCAATGGTTACAGGGCTGGAGGCCTGGGCTTGCTAAGCAAAAAAAAAAAAAAAAAAAAGAAGAAGAAGAATGAAATAAAGAAAGAAAGAAAAAAGAAACCAACAACACCTGGCTAATTTTAGAGATGGAGTTTCGCTCTAGCTCAGACTGATCTCAAACTACTGAGCGCAGGTGATCCACCCACCAGGGCCTCCCAAAGTCCTGGGATTATAGGCGTGAGCTGCCATGCTGGGCTCCAAGAGAACTATGTTTTCAATTCGAAATGTTATAGTTTGTCACTGAGTAGTGCTGTTTTTTATTTAAAGTTAAAGTGGTATTTGCTATGAACCATTAAATATAAAGGTGTGATTTTGGAAATGGAGGAACAGAACAGTATGGACAGGCTACTCTCACTATTCTCCAGAAATGCTGGCTTTCTGACAAAGTTTGATGAACCTATCCCTGCATATTGACTAACGGTGACAGGCAGCCAGACTCTCTCCATCAATAATACTCACACTAATTTAGAGTTCAAAAGATACCCTCCCCCTTAATTTTTTGATTGTTCCCTGAATACCAACACATACCTGGAAAATTCATAAGGCAAAAGACATACAAATTTATTAATGTACTACTCGTTGGAGAAAATTTCTTAAAGATTACTCCAAACTTCCACTGGAGGAAAGATGTTTAAACACTCTTCTTCATTAAAGAAGAAAGACATGAGAATTTAGATCATTTTTTGGAGAACAAAAGATGATTACAGAGAATGAATGGACCAGGGAGGAAAAAAAGGATCTTCTAAATGACTGCTTTAGGAATCTGAATGAAGGCTCGGCAGTGGCTAAGGCACCAGCCACATACACTTGAGCTGGCAGGTTTGAATCCAGCCTAGGCCTGCCAGACTACAATGATGGCTGCAACAACAACAAAAAATAGCTGGGTGTTGTGCCACCTGGCACCTATAGTCCCAGCTACTTGGGAGGCGGAGGCAGGAGAATCACTGGAGCCCAGCAGTTGGAGGTTGCTGTGAGCTGTGATGCCATAGCACTCTACCCAGGGCAACAGCTTGAGGCTCTGTCTCAAAAAAAAAAAAAATGAATATGAGAGGCAAAAAGTATGTTGAGGATAAAACCATCGTCCAAGAATGGTTGAATATTTTATGAGCCACAGGTGAGGAGGTAATAGGAAATCAAGACAAAACAACTGGTTTTGTTTTGGTAAGAAGCTTTGTTTGTTACTTAGGACAATTTATTTTATTTTATTATTATTTTTCTTTGAGACAGAGCCTCAAGCTGTCACCCTGGGTAGAGAGCTATGGCATCACAACTCACAGCAACCTCAAACTCCGGGCTCAAGTGAGTCTCCTGCCTCCACCTCACAAGTAGCTGGGATTACAGGCGCCCACCACAATGCCTTTTTTGGTTGCAGCCATCATTGTTGTTTGGCGGGCCCGGGTTGGATTCGAACCCACCAGCTCAGGTGTACGTGGCTGGTGCCTTAGCCGCTAGAGCCACAGGCACCAAGCCAATTTTATTTTACTTATTTATTTACTTAATTTCTTTTTCTTTTCTTTTTTTTTT
>NW_003852754.1:48700-54524 GCF_000181295.1 Otolemur garnettii
TTTCTTTTTTTTTTTTTTTTTGAGGCAGAGTCTTACTATGTCACCCAGGGTAGAGTGCCATGGCATCAGAGCTCACCTTATACATCCCAAATTATTGTTTTCATAACCAATGAATAAAAAGATGTTAATGAATTACTTTGGTTACATATCATTATAATTCAACCTATGTATTAAGTGCAAAGCACAGCTCTCCATTCAGAACAGAATGTGGCTAGTTGCTGCCACATTTTTTTTTTTGAGACAGAGTCTTACTCATTGCCTTTGGTAGAGTGCCGTGGTGTCATACAGCACAGCAACCTCAATGGACTTAAGCGATTCTCTTGCCTCAGCCTTCTAAGTAACTGGGACTATACGTGCCTAATGCGATGCCTGGCTATTTTTAGAGATGAGGTCTCACTCTGGCTTAGGCTGGTCTTGAACCTGTGAGCTCAGGCAATCCACCCACCTCAGCCTCCCAAGTGCTAGGATTACAGGTGTGAGCCACCACTCTGGGCTTGCCTCCGTTTTTCTATTTTTATTATTTATTATTTATTTATTTTCAGACAGAGTCTCACTATGTCACCCTGGGTAGACTGCTGTGGTGTCACAGCTCTCAGCAACCTCAAATTATTGGGCTTAAGCAGTTCTCTTGCCTCAGCTTCCCAAGTAGCTGGGACTATAGGAGCCCCTCACAACGCCCAGCTTTTTTTTTTTTTTTTGTAGTTGTTATTGTTTTGCAGGCCCAGGCTGGGTTCGAACTTGGCAGCTCCAGTATATGTGGCTGGTGCCTTAGCTGCTGAGCTACAGGCACTGTGCCATATTTTTATGTTATTTTATTATTATTATTATTTTAGACTCTCACTATGTCACCCTTGGTAGAGTGCCATGGCATCACAGCTCACAGCAACTTCAAACTCTTGGGCCCAAGTGATTCTATTGCCTCAGCCTCCCCAGTAGCCTTGATCCCTGGCACCTGCCACAACACCTGGCCATTTTTTGTTGTAGTTGTCATTGTTGCTCAGCTGTCTGGGGCTGGGTTTGAACTCACCAGCACTGGTGTATGTGGCTAACTCCATAACCACTGTGCTATAGACGCTGAGTCAGTTTTTCTATTTTTAATAGAGACTGGGTCTCACTCTTTCTTAGGTTGGTCTCCAACCTGTGAGCTCAGGCAATCCACCTGTCTTGGCCTCTCAAGTGCTAGGATTATAGGTGTGATTCACCATGCCTGGCCCTAAGCTACAATTTTCTTTCTTTCTTTCTTTTTTTTGAAAAAAAGCCTCAAGCTGTCACCCTGGGTAGAGTGCCCTAGCATCACAGCTCACAAGAAACCTCCAACTCCTGGGCTCAAGTGATTCTCCTGCCTTCGCCTTCCAAGTAGTTGGGACTTTAGGCATCGAGCATAATGTCCGGCTATTTTTTGGTTGTAGCTGTCATTGTTGTTTGGCGTGCCCTGGCTGGGATAGAACCTGCCAGCTCCACTGTATGTAGCTGACGCCATAACTACTGTGCTATGGGCAATGAGCCAGTTTTTTCTTTTTTTTCTTTTTTTTTTTTTGAGACAGAATCTCACTTTCTTGCCCTTAGTAGAGTGCCATGGTAACATCACACTACTCACAGCAACCTCCAGCTCTTGGGCTTAGGTGATTCTCTTCCCTCAGCCTCCAGAGTAGCTGGGACCACAGGTGCCTGCTACAACGCCTGGCTATTTTTCTGTTGCAGTTTGGCCAAGGCCAAGTTTGAAGCTGCCACCCACGCTATATGGAGCCGGCACCATACTCACTGAGCCACAGGGTTCCCCCAGTTTTTCTATTCTTTTTTTTTTTTGAGACGGAGCCTCAAGCTATCCCCCTGGGTAGAGTGCCATGGCATCACGCTCACAGCAACCTCCAACTCCTGGGCTCAAGCGAGTCTCCTGCCTCAGCCTCCCAAGTAGCTGGGACTACAGGCGCCCACCACAACACCTGGCCTTTTTTTGGTTGCAGCCATCATTGTTGTTTGGCGGGCCCGGGTTGGGGATTCGAACCCACCACCTTAGGTGTATGTGGCTGGCGCCTTAGCGACTTGAGCCACAGGCGTCGAGCCCAGTTTTTCTATTCTTAATAGAGACTGGGTCTTGCTTGTGCTTAGGCTGATCTCCAACCTGTGATCTCAGGCAATCCACCGGCTTTGGCCTCCCAAGTGCTAGGATTACAGGCGTTGATTCACCATGCCTGGGTCCTAACCTACAATTTCTTTAAGAATTACTTTTGCTCCCCAGCATCAACTTAGCAGGAACCAATTTAAGTTTAACCAATCCAAACTAAATTATTCTCTGAGTACATGATGATTACTTGAGCCCAAGAGTGTGAAGTTGCGATGAGCTATGACGCTAGGGCACTCTAAGGAGGGCAACAAAGTGAGAATATGTCTCAAAAAAAAAAAAAAAAAAGCCTGGGGTTGGGCAGATGTCTGTCATCCCAGCTACTTAGGAGGCTTTGACAAGAGAATTGCTGAGCCCAGTAGTCTGAAGTTTCTGTGAGCTATGGCGCCATAGCACTCTCGGGAGGGGGGTTGGTGACAAAGTGAGACTGTTTTAAAAAAAGAGGAAAAAGTTAAAGTAGAAGGAGCATCCTACCCAGGTGCTAAGGTTCTGCCTGGCTACAGGGCCAACCCAGCTATTACCTGACACATCTCTCTCCCCCTCTTTTTTAGACAGTTTCACTATGTTGCCCTCAGTAGACTGCCATGGCCTCACAGCAACATCAACGTCCTGGGCTTAAGATTCTCTTGCCTCAGCCTCCAAAGTAGCTGGGACTAAAGGTGTCCGCCACAACAAGCGTCTATTTTTTGTTGCATTTGTCATTGTTTTTTAGCTGGCCCGGGCCAGGCTGAAACCTGCCAGCCTCAGTGTATCTGGCCAATGCCCTACCCACTGAGCTATGGGTGCCACTTCTCCTGGCTCTGCCTCCCTGCTTATCCAGTTCGGCCCCAAAGTCTCTTCTGTTTGGTTCAGGCAAGAGGCGGAGGAGAAGAGGCTGGTGCTGTGCTCACCAGTGTTTAATTTGGAGTCTCAAAGCCTGGACGGTTGGATTAATTAGTGGGGGTCACTAATCCTGGAGATGGTGGATGTACTTATCAGACTTCAGGTACTGTTCAGAAACCTAGATCTCACACCCACCCTGCCCTGTCCAGTCACAGTCATCACATTGCTTATGTGTCTATCCCATCCTTTGCAGAGTTATGTAACCAAAGTATTCAGGTTCCTTCTTGGAGGTCCATTAATTTTTGTTCAGTGTATGATTTCTGGACGATAGACAGGCATCTACCAAGCAGTGTGTGAAGTGTGTGTCGACACGTAGACCCTTTTCTACTGAACAGGCTAACTTAAGGGAGTACTTCCCATTTTTGCCCTCTCAAAAGAACAGTGTTCAGGCAAATTTTAAAAAACCTGGAACTTTAAAATAATTGTTGCTTTTCACAAGTTGGTGCCAAAGGCAAAGAAGGAAGCTCCCGCCCCTCCCAAAGCAAAGGCATTGAAGGCCAAGAAGGCAGTGCTAAAAAGCAACCACGGCCACACAAAAACGGATATTCATACATCACCCACATTTTGGTGGCTGATGGCTCTGTGGCTTCTCTGTGGGCAGCCCACATATCCCAGGAACGGCATCCCCAGGAGAAACAAACTTGGCCACTGTGCATCATCAAGTTCTCCCTGACCACGGAGTCTACCATGAAGAAGAGAGAAGAGAACACACTTGTGTTCATTGTGGATGTCAAACCAACAAGCACTAGATCAAACAGGCTATGAAGAAGCTCTGTGACATTGATGTGGCCAAGGTTAACGCCCAGATCAGGCCTGATGGAGAGAAGAAGGCATATGTTCCACTGGCTGCCGATTATGATGCTTTGGATGTTGCCCATCAAATAGGCATCATCTAAACCAAGTCCAATGCTGGGCATGGTGTCTCATACCTGTAATCCTAGCATTCTGGAGGGCTGAGGCAGGTGGATTGCCTAAGCTCATGGGCTGGAGATCAGCCTCAGCCACAGCAAGACCCCATCTCTAAAAAAAAAGCTGGGCATTGTGGCAGGAGCCTGTAGTCCCAGCTACTTGAGAGATTGAGGCAAGAGGATCTCTTAAGCCCAAGAGGTTTATTTTGCTATGAGCTGTGATGCCATGGCCCTCTACCGAGGGTGACAAAGTGGGAATATGTCTCAAAAAAGAAAAATAAATAAATAAATAAAAATATGAAGTTCAGCTGGCTAATTCTAAATACAGTGTGGATGTAAAGTTCATGTGCAATATAAATAGTAAAGTATTTTAATTAAAATTGAAATTATGAAGTTTGAAGTTTCTTAATTAATTTATTTTTTTGGAGACAGAATTTTACTTTGTCACACTCAGTAGTGTGCTGTGGCGTCACAGCTCACAGAAACATCAATCTCTTGGAATCAAGAGATTCTCCTGCCTCAGCCACTCCAGTAATTGGGACTACAGGTGCCCACCACAACACCGAGCTATTTTGTTTGTTTGTTTTGTTTAGCAGGCTCTGGCCTTCTTCCAACCCACTAGCCCTGTTGTATGTGGCTGCCACCCTAACCACTGATCTCTAGATGCTGAGCCCATTCTGAAATTTTAAGTTTAAATAGTAAACTATTGTAAATTGCACACAAATTTTATGTCCACTCTGTATATAACTTTTCAACATAAAATAAATATAAATAATTGTTAATGTTTTGTTTTCATGAGTGGAAAACATATTTACTTTGTGTTTATATAGAAACACATATGGATATGTATATAACTGAAATTCGTTTGTATTTAGTGCTGATAGAATTTCTATTCAGCGCTAAATACAAATATTCCTCAGGCAGAGCTGCATGCCAGAGAAGGCACAAAGCCCTGTGTAAAAAGAGCTACAGAGATTGCTAGGAAAAGTCCAAATTGTAGCTCAGCCCTTCCCCCAAGAGTTGTACCACATAGTCCTTTGTATTGCCTGTTAGTTTGGATCTTAAATACCACCTCCTTTGTGAAACCTCCTGCAATGCCAACCCCCTTGAGATGAGAGATAGTTTCACCCTTCTCTGAACTGCCATAGATAGCCAGCCTTTGCTTTAACTCCCAATGGCGTCCATCTGTCTATAAGGTTCCTGAGTTCCTTATATGTATGTTTTTACCTAGACATCATGAGGTATATTGAAAACACCTTCCCAGCAGAGTCTAACTCCTATTTAAATAATAAATAGAGTTTCATTCCTTTTATTGCAATTTGTTAAACAGTTACAGTATGGCATGCACAGTGGCCATGGAATATGGAGGTGAAGAAAGTCATGATCCCTGCCCTTAATTTATTAATTTATTTTATTATTTGGTTTTTTTGGTATTTTCTTTTTTTATTAGATCATAATTGTGTACATTAATTCTATCATAGGATACAGTGTGTTGCTTCCATATACAGTTTGAAAAACTCCCATCCAACTGGCTAACATAGCCATCATGTCTTTCTCATAATTGTTGTGTTAAGACATTTATATTCGACATTTAGACAAATTCACATGTACCCTAATAGGATAAATCATAGGCATGATCCCACAATCTCTTTCTCTTCACCAATCCTTCTACCTCCCCTTCCCTCCCCCTCCACTTTCCCTGTAGTCTTGGAACCCATTTGGATTATAGCTTTCCTAAGATAGCTAACAATTAGTTTCATAATAGTGTTGAGAACATTGGATACTTTTTCTTCCATTCTTGAGATACTTTGCTAAGGAGGACATTTTCCAGCTCCATCCATGTAAACATGAAGGAGGCAAAGTCTCCATCTTTCTTTGTGGCTGTATAGTATTCCATGGTGTACATATACCA
>NW_003852754.1:57953-69903 GCF_000181295.1 Otolemur garnettii
GGTGCATAAATATTGATAATTGAAATCTCATCATATTGAGTACTACCTTTAACAGATATAAAGTAACCATCATTGTCCTTGCTCACTTTTGTTGGTTTAAAACCTATTGTATCTTCAAATAGTATTGCAACATCTGCTTTTTTCTGCTTTCCATTAGCCTGGAAAATAGATGACCATCCCTTCACCCTGAGTCTATGCTTGTCTTTTAAAATGAGGTGCATTTCTTGTATGCAACAGATATCTGGCTTGAGTTTTTGTATCCAATCAGCCAGCCTGTGTCTCTTTAGAGGGCAGTTTAAGCCATTTATATTGATTGAGACTATTGATAATCCTGGTATAATTTTAGGTATTGAGATTTTGAAGGTTCATTGGACATCTTTGATCCTTTTGTTGCTGTGGAGATTGGAATTTGATCAAAATTTTTTGGGTGGGTTTATTTATGTGGTGGAAGATTGTGCTGGTCATTATGGAGGATAGGTTTGAGGATATCCTGGAGGGCTGGTTTAGTAATGGCAAATTTCTTCAACATGTGAATATCATTAAAGTATTTAATTTCTCCATCATAAATGAAGCTCAGTTTAGCTGGATAGAGGATTCTGGGTTGAAAGTTGTTTTGTTTTAGGAGGTTGAAAGTCGATGACCACCCTCTTCTAGCCTGAAAAGTTTCGACAGAGAGATCTGCAGTCATTCTAATATTTTCCCCCTTGTAAGTTAATGTTTTCTTGCATCTAGCTGCTTTCAGGATTTTCTCTTTCATGTTAACTTTAGTTAAGTTGATTATGATATGCCTGGGGGATGTCTTGTTTGAGTTGAGTCACACTGGGGTTCTGAAGCTGTCTGCTATATGAATTTCAGGATCCCTTGGCATGTCTGGAAAGTTCTCTTTCATAGTTTCATTAAGGAGAGCCTCTGTGTTTTGTGAAGCAACTTTGTCACCTTTAGGAATTCCTATAAGGCGAATATTAATTTTCTTTGAATTATCCAAGATCTCTCTGAGTGAGAGATCTGTTTTTGCTCTCCATTTGTCATAATTTTTGGAAGTCTGGGAATTTTCAAAATCTTTTTCTTCAGTGTCAGAGATCCTATCTTCTGCCTGGTCCATCCTCTGAAGGAGGGATTCAACCGTACTCTTCAAATCTTTAAGGGCCGCAACCTCTTGTTTCAGTGTATCATAATCCTTGATCATTTTATCTTTGAAATCATTGAATTCCTGGGACAGCTTTTGAATGATTTGAAATTCTAGTTCCCTCTTTTCCTCCAACCTGTTGATCTTATTCACTATCCAGATTCTGATCTGAAATTCTGATATCTCAGACATCTGTTTATGTAGTGGATCTTCAATTGTGTCTGCCCATCCTTCCTTGGGGGGGGTTAATCTACTCTGTTTATTCTGGTTGCTAGAGTTTTCCCACTGATTCTGCCCCATGTTGAATTTGCACCTTTCAGAAACAGTCCCTAAAACTGTTCTGCCAGTGGCTTCTTCTAGTTTTCTCCTGGGCACACCCCAGCAAGGCCCCAGGAGGCGGGGCCAGCAGGCAGGGTGATGCAGCCCATCCCTGCAGGAGTCAGTGTCAATCTCAGGTTGCCAAGGCCCTGGGAGGTGGCACCACCTGCCCCAGCAGAAGTCAGTTGTCCTCATTGGTCGCCAAGGCCCCGGAGGCAGGCACACCTGGCGGGATGGTACTACCCTCTCCAGCAGGAGTTGGTGGTGATCACGGCCAGGGCCGCCCAGGGAGGCCCTGGGAGGCAGGTGCACAGCTGTGTGACCTGTCCCAGCAGAAGTCAGTTGCCCTCATGGGCCGCCAAAGCCCCGGAGGTGGGCAGGTGGCTGGCAGAGCAGCCCAAGCCTACCCAGCAGGTGTTGATGGTGATCGTGGGCCTGCAAGGCTCTGGGAGGCAGGCCCATGGCTGTGTGACCCACCCCAGCAGAAATCAATTGCCATGAAGAGCTTCCAGAGCCCCAAGGTGGGCGCATGGTGGGTGTCTAGCCCTCTCTGGCCTGTATCAATCCTGTTCACTGGGGCCAAGGTCCTGGGAAGTGCAGATAGCAGCCGGGGAAATAGCTGAGTGCAGAATGTGCTGGCTGAAGTGGATCTGTCTGCACACAGAAAGTGTGGATCAAGCAGTTCTCCTGGTGAAGGACCAGGACAGTGGCTTGGTCTTGCAAGGGTGGGTGGATGCTGTTCTTGGGTCTCCTCTCACTGTCTCTGCCTGCAAGGGAAGGGAGGGTGGACTGGAAACTCAAAATAGCAGTGCAAATGCCAGTTCCACTTTTCTGCCTGGGGGAGGTTATTCCGAGTCTCAGCCGGGTTCCTCCAGAATGGTAAACTTCCCTGTCAGCAGCTTTCACTCATGGAGTGAGAGAATAGGTCCTCAGTTTATTGGTGGCCTGTAGGAGACGTGGAGGAGCTGTTGAAGAGGAAACAAAGGAAAAGCACACTTTTCTTGGGGGAGGTGATGGATACTATTCCTTTGGGGTAATTTATGTACCTGTGGATTGTTCTCTAGGAGTCTCTGCGTGTCTCAGAAGAGGTGTCCTGCCAGTATCACTCTTCCCTCTTGGCTGGGCTCCAAGTCTTTGACTTTGTTGGATGTTTCTCCGGACTTTATCCTTTCCTCTGGACAGGAGCTTCTGTCAGAGGCTGGTGCCTGTCGGGCATCTTGACCATTCCCCCTCTCTTAGTATTTTTATAGTTTCATGTCTTAAGTTTAAATCTTTAATCCAGTGAGAGTCTATCTTAGTTAATGCTGAAAGGTGTGGGTCCAGTTTCAGTCTTCTACAGGTCGCCAGTCAATTTGCCCAATACCATTTGTTAAATAGGGGAATCTTTTCCCCACTCAATGTTTTTAATTGGCTTGTCAAAGATCAGGTAATGATAAATAGCTGGGTTCATCTCTTGGCTCTCTATTCTGTTCCATACATCTACCTCTCTATTCTTGTGCCAGTACCATGCTGTTTTGATGACTATTGATTTATACTATAGTCTGAGGTTTTTGTTAGTATTATTCCTCCTGCTTTGTTTTAGTTTCTGAGTAATGTCTTGGCTATTCGAGGTTTTTTCTGATTCCATATAAAATGAAGTATTTTTTCAAGATCTTTAAAGTATGACACTGGAGCTTTAATGGGGATTGCATTAAAATTACATATTGCTTTGGATAGTATGGACATTTTAACAATGTAGATTCTTCCCAGCCATGAGCATGATATGTTTTTCCATTTGTTAACATTTTCAGCTATTTTTTTTCTTAGAGTTTCATAGTTTTTTTATAGAGATCTTTCACATCCTTTGTTAGATAAACTCCAAAATACTTCATCTTCTTTGGCACTACTGTGAACAGAATAGAGTCCTTGACTGTTTTTTCAGCTTGACTGCTGTTGGTATATATAAAGACTACCAATTTATGAGTGTTGAGTTTGTACCTTGAGACGCTGATGTATTCTTTGATCACTTCCAAAAGTTTTTTAGTAAAATCCCTGGTGTTTTCCATATATATAATCATATCATCTGTGAAGAGTAAAATAAAGTTTAATCTGTTCTGACCCTATATGGATACCCTTGATCGCCTTTTCTTCCCTAATTGTGATGGCTAAAACTTCCATTACAATGTTAAAAAGCAATGGAGACAATGGACAACCTTGCCTCATTCCTAATCTGAGTGGAAATGATTGCAATTTAATTCCATTCAATACGATGTTGACTGTGGGTTTGCTGTAGATGGCCTGTATCAGTTTAAGAAATGTCCCTTCTATACCAATTTTCTTAAGTATTGTGATCATGAAGAGATGCTGGATATTATCAAAAGCTTTCTCTGCATCAATTGAGAAAATCATATGATCTTTATTTATTTATTTATTTTTTGTATTTTTGCTTTCAATTATCTGCTGCCTTTCACTTTATCTTAGTTTGAAGTTTTTTTTTTTGTTTTTTTTTTTTTTATCTTTTTTTCTTTCTTCCTCCTGTAATGATTCTCTTGCCCCCATGTAGCTGGCATTACAGGTGCTCCCCACAATGTCAGGCTTATTATTATTATTATTATTTTTTGTAGAGATGGGGTCTCACTCTGGCTCTTTCTGCCTCATGCTGGTCTTCCGCTAGTCTTGAACTTGACTGAGCTCAGGTGATCCACCTGCCTCGGCCTCCCACAGGGTTGGGACTACAGGCATGAGCCACCACTCCTGGCCTGGTCTTTGTTTTTTAATTTGTTTATGTGATGAATTATATTTATAGATTTATGTATGTTGAACCATCCTTGAGATCCTGGGATAAAACCCACTTGGTCGTGGTATATAATTTGTTTGATGTGTTGCTGGATTCTGTTTGTTAGGATCTTGTTGAATATTTTCACATCAATAGTCATTAGTGATATTGGTCTATAATTTTCTTTTCTTGTTGGGTCTTTTCCTGGTTTGGGGATCAAGGTGATGTTTGCTTCATAGAATGTGTTGGATAGTATTTCATCTTTTCTATATTGTGGAAAAGGTTGAGTAATATAAGTAATACTTCCTCTTTAAAGGTTTGGTAGAATTCTGACGTGAAGCCGTCTGGTCCTGGGTTTATCTTTTTAGGAAGATTTTGTATAGTTGATGCTATTTCAGAACTTGATATAGGTCTGTTCAACATTTCCACTTCCTTCTGGCCAAGTCTTGGGAGATGACATGCTTCCAAGTATTGGTCAATTTCCTTCAGATTGTCATATTTCTGGGAATAAAGTTTCTTGTAATATTCATTAAGAATTTTTTGAATTTCTAAAAGGTCTATTGTTATTTCATCTTTAAAGTTTCTGATTGACAAGATTAGAGACTTTATTCTTTTTTTCTTGGTTAGGTTGGCCAAAGGTTTATTGATTTTGTTGGTTTTTTCAGAAAACCAACTTTTTGATTTGTTGATCTGTTCTATAATCCTTTTGTTTTCAATCTCTTCCTTTTCCAGCTGCTTGAGATGTCCCATTAAGTTGTTAACTTCCTCTATTTCTGTTCTCTTGAGGAAGGCTTGCAATGCTATAAATTTCCCTCTTACGACTGCCTTTGCAGTATCCCAGAGGTTTTGATAAATCGTATCTTCATTACCATTTTGTTCTAAAAATTTGGTAATTTCTTTCTTGATTTCAGCCCTGACCTGGGTATCATTCAGCATACGGTTATTTAGCTTCCATGTTTTTGTATGAGTCTGCAGATTCTTATTGTTACTGAGTTTAACTTTTATTCCATCATGGTCTGAGAAGATGCATTGAATAATTTCTATTCTTTTAATTTGCTGAGGTTAGAGTTAGGACCTAAGATGTGGTCGATTTTAGAGTATTTTCCATGGACTGATGAGAAAAATGTGTATTCAGTTTTGTTAGGATGAAATGTTCTGTAGATGTCTGTTAAATCCAAAAGTTGAATAGTTAAATTTAAATCTAAAATTTCTTTGCTAAACTTCTTTTTGGAGGATCTATCCAACACTGCTAAAGGAGTGTTCAAAACTCCGACTATGATGGAGCTGGGAGAGATCAAGTTGCTCATGCCTGTTAGAGTATCTCTTATGAATTGAGGTGCATTCTGCTTGGGTGCATACATATTGATAATTGAGATCTCATATTGAATATTACCCTTAACAAATATAAAGTGGCCATCCTTATCCTTGCTTACTTTTGTTGGTTTAAAACCTATTGTATCTGCGAATAAAATTACAACACCTGCTTTTTTCTGCTTTCCCTTTTGCCTGGAATATAGATCACCATCCCCTCACCCTAAGTCTATATTTATGTTTTAAGGTGAAATGAGATTCTTGTATACAGCAAATGTCTGGTCTGAGTTTCTGTATGCAATTAACCAATCTGTGACTCTTTAGAGGACAATTTAAGCCATTCACATTCATTGAAATTATTGATAAGCCTGATAAAATTTTGGGTATCTAGTTGCTTGAAAGTCCAGTGGACATTTTAATCCTTTTGCCACTGTGGAAGTTGGAATTTGATCAAAAGTTTCTGAGTGAGTTTAATTTTGTGGTGGAAGATTGCAGTGGTCATTATGGAGGATAGGTCTGAGAATATCCTGGAGAGCTGGTTTGGTTATGGCAAATTTCTTCAATGCATGGATGTCATTAAAGTATTTAATTTCTCCATCATAGATGAAACTCAGTTTAGCTGTATACAGGATCCTGGGTTGAAAGTTGTTTTGTTTTAGAGATTAAAAGTCGATGACCACCCTCTTCTAGCCTGAAAGGTTTCAGCAGAGAGACCTGTAGTCATTCTAATATTCTTCCCCTTGTAAGTTATGGTTCTTATGTCTGGCTGCTTTTAGAATTTTCTCCTTCATATTAACATTCGTGAAGTTGATTATGATGTGCCTAAGGGATGTCTTATTCGGGTTGTGTCATACTGGGGTTTTGAATCTGTCTGCCATCTGAATTTCAGAGTCCCTTGGCATATCTGTAAAGTTATCATGAATAATTTCATGAAGAAGAGCCTCTGTGCTTTTTGAAGCAAGTTCGTCACCTTTAGGGATTCCAATAAGGCAAATATTAGTTTTCTTCAAATTATCCCACAGCTTCCTGAGAGAATGATCCATTTTTGCTCACCTTTTCTCTTCATCTTTGCACACTTGAGCATGTTCAAAAGCTTTGTCTTCAGTATCAGAGATCTTTTCTTCTCCCTGCCCACTCTGTTAGCGAGGGGTTCTACTGAAATTTTCAGATCCTTGAGGGCTGCAAACTCTTACCTCAATATGTCAAAATCTTTGGTCATTTCATCTTTGAAATCATTGAATTCTTGAGACATCTTTTCAATAATTCCTTGAAATTCCAATTCCCTCCTTTCCTCCATTCTGTTGATCTTATTTGCTATCCAGACTCTGAACTCAATTTCTGACATCTCAGCCATCTGTTTATGGTTCTGCCAGTTGCATCTGCCATGTCCTTCCTTGGGAGAGGGGTTGATCTACTCTAGTTATTCATGTTGCCAGCATTTCTCCACTGATTCCACCCCATGGTTAATTTACACCATTTCTCCTTTCTCCTAGAGCTTTACCAAGGACCCATTCAGCACTATGGCCTGAGAAACTGGGGGCTTCACTGGTTTGGTGGAGCTAAGTC
This sequence comes from Otolemur garnettii, assembly GCF_000181295.1. Taxonomy (NCBI): domain Eukaryota; kingdom Metazoa; phylum Chordata; class Mammalia; order Primates; family Galagidae; genus Otolemur; species Otolemur garnettii. The sequence continues at coordinate 65,030 of NW_003852754.1, forward strand.
ATACTTTCTTATTTTCAGTTGGTCTCTGTTCTACCCTAGCAAATCAGTTATTCTGGATTGAAGTCTCATCTGTGGAGAAATACCAGCAATTAAGTCACCCTGTCCCCCACAGATAACAATTGGAAAATGAAAATCACACCTTCCCACAACCAGGGTAGCACTTTGGATAGTCCTCAGGTGATTGGCCCAGTCCAAGAGGTCCAAATCAATTGTCCCAGTCAACACTGGTCTCAGGTGGGGGAGTTCAAAGAGTCTCTGGCAACTAGATGGCAGGGGTCTGCTGGCAGCTCAGGTATGACTAGCTCCAGTGCTCTGTGGAGACAGAAGGACCAATCCAGCAAATAAATTAGTCTGGGAAGGTTGATGCCTCCTTCCCCACCTTGCACATCTGTCACACCCAGTCACTGGTAACCCCAGTGGGCCTGGGGCTGTGACCTGGTTCTCCAAAGTGAGCAACTGCCCCAGGGGCTTACGCCTGGCTGAGTCAGAGAGAGATCTATGTCTCCTCAGCCAGGTCTCTGTTCTCGACCATTATCTGGCAGGGGGAGGTGAGGCCTGACAACCTTAATGGAGGCAGGGCGATACACTCAGTTCCAGCCCCACCCCGATTGATGTTGCTGGCAGAACAGCACAACTTTGCAGAGTAACTTTGTTACTGTCCTGGTTGTCAGAGGCTACTTGAGGTAAGAGACACCACAACTCTGTTCTGGGTGGTGGCAAGCAGTTGGATCTGTCAATTCCTGCCTTTGCCTGCCCGCCTTTGTCTCAGCTAAGATCCCCTGGGGGCCAGGTGTGTCTCAGCCTCACTAATGCAGACCTCTGACACAGCCAGTCCCTGGAAGTCTTCCTGATGCCGCTTATTCTAGTTCCTGCACTCCTTTACTCACATCCCACATCCATCTACCAGTAGCTGCGACTGGAGAAGGTGTCTGGCTTCCTCTGGTTGCCCAGAGAAACAGGGTGTGTCAGTCCACGATAGGTGTCTCAGGGGGTGTGAGCTTTATTGTTCACACTGCTGCTGCTGTTCTCCAGCTGGGGGCACCGCGGCCACTCCTGTATGGTTCCCTCTCAGCTGACTGTCCTCTCCATACTCCCATGGCACAGAATCAGCACAGCCAAACAAAGGCCCTTCCCCTGCCCACACCTCTTGGGAAAATGTCCAACATTCTGGACTCCATGTGGGACAGGCTTCCAGACCTTGGGGTGAGAGTGGAGGGGAGTGCTGATGGTTCAGAGTTGCAGGCAGAGAGTATAGTCAGTTTTATATAGTTTTATGCCTGGCAGGAAATTGCCATGGCACCCCGGTATGGGTAGGAGTTTCAGTTTATCAGAGGGTCTCTCCCATGGGATGGAGTGGGAGGACGTTTGGATTCTGTTTGCTTGTTTGTATGGAGTTTACTGTGAGCCCTTCTCATGGGGGAGGGGACTCTCGTGTGCTTGGCCATGGATTCCGTACCTTTTGTTTGTATCTTTGGGGTCACAGCTGGCCTCAGCAGGGATGTTATACATTCTTCAATCTTCTCTCTTGGCTCAGCTCCAAACCATGAGCTTACTTGCTAAACTTCTGTCTTTTAACTCTCCTTCTGGATAGGAGCCTCTGTGGAAAGCTGGCTGCAGTCCACCATCTTACCTCGCCCCACTAGTTCTAATTCTTCTGCATCTCACTAGCTCTTTGATGCCCCTTTCTCACTGGACTTTAGACCCTCCTTTTTCCATTGCCCAGGAAGGACTCTTCCATCAAAGCTATCTCCTGATGGGTCCAAAATCCCCACCCTGTTGACTTGTTAGTACATTTATTTTGTCATCCAGTCACATTTCCTGTTAAGCCTTCATTCTCACTTATGCAGGAAACAGGGTTGCTGATGGCAACAGCAGTGATGATTGGCTAAAAATCCAGACATCATAAAGAGACTTTTGATTCTTTCAAACTTGGCCACTCCTTTTGCCTGACTTTCCCACCTCACTGCCTTTACATTGCAGGATTTAACTATTACTTCCTTGTTGCGACCTGTAGCCAAAACAGCCCTGATTCTCTTCCTTGAACAATAGCCAGACCAGGGCCACTCCCCATTCCTAAATTTAGGCAAAATAATGGAGAAATTAAACAAAAATCATCAGTCTAGGCATGGTCTTGTTTTAACAAATATTTTAAGCCTTTAATATTTGACAAACCTTCCAAAATCAAAACTCTAAATTTTGGACTTGGCACATGTAGCACAGTGGTTGTGGCACCGGCATAGGGACTGATAGGTTCTGGGACTGATAGGTTCTGAACCTGAGAAAAAAATTTGTTACTCACTGAGTTCAAAGTTCATTGTAGAAAGAAAAAAAAAGTATTAAAAAAGACTGACAAATTCTCTCAAATTCAAATTCCTGACTAAAAACAGATTTTTAGAACTTTCATTAGAAAGTTACCATGTCTATGAATATTGCTAACCTAACTTCAAACAGGACTGAGATTGGTTATGTAGAACTGAGCCCATTTGTTATGAGTTTTTATTCAAATTATTGTTGATTCTGTCTATGTTCTGTTTTCTAGAAGTCAAGAAAATAATTTTCTTTCTTTTGAACTATTTGTTACTTTTTGAGCAATGTATATACTTAAACATGTATTTTTTTTGCTCTCCTTAATTTCTCCAGAATTTACAAGCCATTTATAAGTATTTTTTATTTATTTATTTTTTTTTATTAAATCATAGCTGTGTACATTGATACAATCTTGGGGTACAGTGTGTGGTTTTTATATGAAATTTGAAATATTTTCATCAAACTAGTTAACATAGCCTTCATGTCATTTTCTTATTGTGTTAAGACATTTATATTCTACATTTAGAAAGATTTGCATGTACCCTCATAAGATGAACCATAGGCATGATCCCACCAATCATCCTCCCTCCACCCATCCTCCCCCTCCCCTTCCCTTCCTCTCACTTATCCCCATATAAGTATTTTTAATTTCTAACAATATAGTTATTTGCATAAGTTCAATAAGAATCTATTTTGTTCTGTAACACATGATAAAGGCACTGGTTATTTTACCAAGGCTTTGGCTGGAATAACATTTCCAGAGATGTCCAAACTGTATTAAGGAATTAAGGTTGACTTTATAAAGACAATCAAAAGCCCTTTAGAAAAACTGTCCAGATACCCATCAGTAACATTTCCTAATCTATAGTAAGTAACAAAGGTCACTTGCTGACAGATTTGGGAATCAAAATGTGCTTGAGGACCAAGAATTTACCCAATGCATACAGGTATCTAATGGCACAGATGAAACCTAGGCTTGTAAAAGGCTTTCAAAAAAAGTCTACTCTGAAAAATTCCTGATAAAAAGTTTGATTAAAGCCTATTTTAAAGGAAAAAAGAGTCTAAATGAGTAATTATTCTTCTTACTGCGCTTTATGCAAATAATCAGTATACTGAAGGTATAGTCTATTTTAACAACTAAATTAATTGTATTATAATTTATCTTTAATAAAAAAATTGGAGAGAGAAAAATAATTCAAAAAATGACTATAGCCCACCTGTATTAACTTTGCTGTACTATCAGCTGAAATATGATAAGCTAAAGATTTAAATAAATTATAGGCCTCAAAAACTTAAAGTAAAGCATATGAACAGAAACATAAGAACAGAAATTAGTAAACTCAGAAGTATCCAGACTATGTTAAGGAATTAAGGTTGACTTTAGAAGACTAATAAAAAGCCCATTAGAAAAGCTGACCAAATACCTAACCAAAAATATTTCCAGGTTTGCAGTGAGTAAAGAATGTCACTTTCTGACAGGTCCGGGTATCTCAATTTGCTTGGGGACCTCAAGACAGGATGAATTTATCCAATGCATACAGGCATCTAAAGGCACAGATGAAACCTGGTCTCATGGTAGGCTTTCAAGTCTAACCCAAAATTTCTTATAAAAGGATTCAGCAAAGCCAATTTTATTTTATTTATTTATTTATTTATTTTTTGGAGTCTATTAGGAGATTCAATTTATTTATTTATTTATTTTTATTAAATCATAAACACATAGATCATGTGTACATTAAAGCATTTATGGGGTACAATGTGCTGATTTCATATAAAATTAGGAAAGCTTACATCGCACTGGTTAATATATACCTCATCTCATTTACTTAATTATTGTGTTAAGACATTTATGTTCTATACTTAATAGATCCAACATGTACCCTTGCAATAGGCACCATAGGTGTGATCCCACAATTCACCTGACCTTACCTCCCCACCCTTCCCATCTCTCTTCCTTCCTCCTTCATCCTGGACCATAGTTGTGATTTGAAAGTGTGAGTGGTTATAAATTGGTTTCATAACAGTACTGAGTACATGGGATATTTTTTCCTCCATTCTTGAGATACTTTACTAAGTAGGATATGTTTCACTCCATCCAAGTAAACATAAAAGACGAAAAGTCTCCATCTTTTTTAAAGGCTGCATAGTATTTCATGGTGTACATATACCACAATTTGTTAATCCATTCATGGGTCAATGGGCACTTGGGATGTTTCTATGTCTTGGGTATCAAGAATTGGGCTGCAATAAACATTCTGGTGCTAATGTCTTTGTTGTAAAATAATTTTTGATCATCTGGGGATATATCTAGTAGAGGAATTGCAGGATCAAACGTTAGGTCTACTTTTAGTTCCTTGAGTGTTCTCCAAACTTCTTTCCAAAAAGGTCATATTGGCTTGCATTCCTACCAGCAATGTAGAAGTGTTCCCTTTTCTCTGCATCCAGGCCAACATCTGTAGTTTGGGGATTTTGTGATGTGGGCAAATCTTACAGAGTTAGATGATATCTCAAAGTGGTTTTGATTTGCATTTCTCTGATGATTAAGGATGATGAGCATTTTTTCATGT
>NW_003852754.1:72393-84070 GCF_000181295.1 Otolemur garnettii
CATTTGTTCTAGGGTTAGGTTTAAGTCTAATATTCCATTGTTTAGTTTCTTCTTGGACGATCTACCCAAAACTGTCAAAGGGGTGTTAAAATCTCCAAATATTATAGTGCAGGAAGATATCAAGTTGTTCATATCCATTAGGGTCTGCTTTATGAATTGAGGAGAATTCTGGTAGGGTGCATAAAAGTTCACTATCAAAATCTCTTCATGTTGGGAGTTTCCCTTGACAAATATGTAATGACCTTCCTTATCTTTCTTTATCTTTGTTGGTTTGAAGCCAATTGTATCTGCTACTAAAATTGTAACCCCTGCTTTTTTCTGGTTTCTATTTACCTGTATTATACAACACCATCCCTTCACCCTGAGTCTATTTTTATCCTTTAAGGTAAGATGAGATTCTTTTATACAGTAGAAATCCGGTCTGAGTTTATGTATCAAGTCAGCCAGCCTATGCCTCTTTAGAGGACAATTTAAACCATTCACATTAATTGAGAGAATTGATAAGCCTGTTGTGTTTTGGGTGTCATGATTTTCAGCTGTCCAGTGAACATTTTTTATCCTTTCACCACTGTGGAAGTTGGGTTGTGTTCAAAAAATTTCTGGGTGAGTTTATTTTGGAGGTAGTGCATTGCGATTGTCACTGTGGAGGAAGTGTCTGAGAATATCCATGAGAGCTGATTTAGTTACGGCAAAATTCTTCAACATGTCTATGTCGTTAAAGTTTTTGATTTCTCCATTGCAAATGAAAGTCAGTTTAACTGGATAGATGATTCTGCGCTGGAAGTTGCTTTGTTTTAAGAGATTGAAGGTTGATGATTATTTTCTTCTGGCTTGAAATGTTTAAGCTGAAAGATCTGCAGTTATTCTGATATTTCTCCCTTTGTAGGTGATGCCTTTCTTATGTCTGGCTGCTTGCAGAATCTTCTCCTTCATCTTAACTTTGGCAAAGTTAATCACAATGTGTCTTGAAGATGTTTTATTTGGAATGAGTCTTGCTGGAGTTCTGAAACTGTCCCTTCTATACCTATTTTCTTAAGTGTTCTGATCATGAAAGGATGCTGGATATTGTTAAAAGCTTTTTCTGCATCTATTGAGAGTATCGTATGGTCTGTTTTTTAGTTTGTTTATGTGATATATTATATATTATAGATTTACATATCTTGAACCAACCTTGAGACCCTGGGATAAAACTCACTTGGTCATGGTGTATAATTTGTTTGATATATTGCTGAATTCTGTTTACTGGGATCTTATTGAGTATTTTTGCATCTATGTTCATTAAAGATATTGGTCTCTAATTTTCTCTTCTTGTTGGGTCTTTTCCTGGTTTGGGGATCAGGGTAATATTTGCTTCATAGAATATGTTGAGAAGTATTCCTTCTTTTTTGATGTTTTGGAAAAGGTTAAGTAATATAGGTACTAGTTCCTATTTAAAGGTTTGGTGGAATTCTGATGTGAAGCCATCTGGTCCCAGACTCTTCTTTTTGGGGAGATTTCATATACTGGATTCTATTCATTACTTGATATAGGTCTGTTCAGCATTTTCAATTCTTTCTGATTAAGTGTAGGATGTTGGCATGTTTCCAAGTATTGGTCAATTTCTTTCAGATTTTCATATTTCTGAGAATAGAGTTTTTTGTAGTACTCATTAAGGAATTTTTGAATTTCTGAGGTGTCTGTTGTTATTTTGCCTTTGTCATTTCTGATTGATGATATTAGGGACTTTAATTTTCTATTTACAGTTAGGTTGGCCAAAAGTTTATCAATTTTGTTGAATTTTTCAAAGTCAACTTTTTGATTCATTGATCTTTTGAATAATTCTTTTGCTTTTGATTTCATTTAATTCTGCTCTAGTTTTAGTTATTTCCTTTCTTCTGCTAAATTTAGGGTTGGAATGTTCTTTCCTTTCCAGTTGCTTAAGATGTCCCATTAAGTTGTTGACTTTCACTCTTTCTGTTGTCTTGAGGAAGGCTTGCAACACTATATATTTCCCTCTTAGGACTGCTTTGCAGTATCCTACAGGTTCTGATAATCTGTGTTTTCATTATTTTTTTTTTCAGAAATTTAGCAATTTTCTTCTTAATCTCATGCATGACCCAGCTATCATTCAGCATAAGGTTATTTAGTTTCCATGTCTTTGTATGAGTTTGCAGATACCTGTTATTGGTGAGTTCAACTTTTATTGCGTGATGATCTGAGAAAATACAAGGAATAATTTCTATAGTGCTAAATTTGCTGAGGTTAGACATGACCTAAGATGTGATCAATTTTGGAGGATGTGCTGTGGGCTGATAAGAAGAATGTGTATTCAATTTTGTTAGGATGAAATGTTCTGTAGATGCCTGTTAAATTCAACTGTTGTATGGTGAAGTTTAAGTCCAAAATGTATTTGCTTGGTTTTTTATTGAAGGGTCTATCCAACACTGCCAAAGCGGTAATACAAATATCCAACTATTATGATGCTGGAAGATATTAAATTGTTCATGTCTGTTATGTTCTCCCTTATAAATTCAGGTGCATTCTGGTTGGGCACATAAATGTTGATAATTGACGTCTCATCATGTTTAGTGTTTCCCTTAAGAAATATGAAGTGACCATCCTTGTCTTTCCTTACTTTTGTTGGCTTAAAGCCTAATGTATCTACAAATGAAACTGGCACCCCTGCTTTTTTCTGATTTCCATTTGCCTGGATTACAGATATCCATCCCTTCACACTGAGTCTATATTTATCCTTTCAGGTAACATGAGACTCTTGTATGCAATACAAGAATATCTGGCCTGAGTGTTTGTATCCAGTCAGTCATCCTGTGCCTCTTAAGATGATAATTCAAGCTATTTGCATTAATTGAGAGTATTGATAAGCCTGGTAATATTTAGGGTGTCAAGTTTTTCAAAAGTCCAGTGGACATTTTAAATCTTTTCACCACTGTGGAAATTTGGTTTGGTCAAGAATTTAACAGTGAGTTGCTTTGGTGGTAGAGCATTGTCCTGGTCGTTATGGAGGATGGGTATGAGAATATCCTGTAGAACTGGTTTGGTTATGGCAAATTTCTTCAACGTGTGTATGTCATTAAAGTATTTCTCTTCTTCATTATAAATGAAACTCAGTTTAGCTGAATACAGGATCCTGGGCTGAAAGTTGTTTTGTCTTAGAAGATTGAAGGTCGATGACCATCCTCTTCGGCTTGAAAAGTTTCAGTAGAAAGATCTGCAGTCATTCTAATATTCTTTCCCTTGTTGGTTGATTTTCTTAGGTCTGGCTGCTTGCAGGATTTTCTCCTTCATATTACCTTTGGCGAAGTTAATTACAATGTGTCTGGAAGATGCTTTATTTGGGTTGAGTCTTGCTGGGGTTCTGAAGCTGTCTGCTATCTGAATTTCAGTATGTCTTGCCATGCTTGGGAAGTTCTCCTCAATTACCTCTGGGAGTAGAGTATCTGTGCCTTTCAGACCCTCCTCTTTTCCTTTGGGGATTTGTGTAAGTTGAATGTGTGCTTTTTTGACGTGGTCCCACAATTCTCTGAGGGAATGATCCATTCTGGCTCTCCACTTCTCTTCCTCTTTGAGTGTTCAAAAGCTTTGTCATTAATATCAGAGATTCTTTCTCCTGCCATTCTGTTACTGAGGGATTCTGCTGTACTTCTCAGGGCTGCAAGTTCTTGCCTCAATGCATCAAAATCTTTGGTGATTTTGTCTTTGAATTCATTGAATTCTTGAAATAATTTTTGAATTGCTCCTTGAATTTCTAATTCTGACTTTACCTCCATTTTGTTAATCTTATTAGAAATCCAAATTCTGAATTCAATTTCTGACATCTCAGCCATTTGTTTATGAATTGGATCTTCTGTTGTGTCTTTTTATCATTCCTTGGGGGAGTTGATACACTCTGATTATTTATGTTGCAAGAGTTTTTCCACTGATGTTGGCCCATGATTATTTTTCACCATTTGGCTAGAGAAGTTGGTAAGGTGAAATTGAATTGAGGGCTCCTGGAGTTGTAATTAACCAGCTCTTTACAAAAGAATTGGGACTGGTGATTGCGGCTTTTCCCCTAGAGCTTCACAAAGATCCCATTGAGTACTACAGCCTGAAACTCTGAGGACCTGCTTGGTATGACAGGGCTAGATGGCTCTGACCTGTATTCAGCAAGTCTCTGTTCAATCCTAGTGAATCAGTGGCTTTGGGCTGAAATATCAGCTGTGGCGATATATAAGCAACTTAGACACCCCCACCACACACACAGGCAACAACTGGAAGAGGAAAACCCCACCCTCCCACAAAAACACAACCAGGGTACAACCTTGGTGGGTTCCTGAGCAATGGGCCCAGGTCAAGAGTTTCAAACCAATTGTCCTGGCCAACACAAACACAGATCATGTGGGAGACTTCAAAAGGTCTTCAGCATCTAGGTAGTGGGATTCCACTGGCAGCTTAAGTGTAATTCACTTCGTAGTGAAGTGTGGAGTCAGAAAGACCTGCCCAAAAAAATAGTCTGGGGGGGGTTGGTGCATCCTTCCCCACCTTGCACCTCTGTCACACCCAAGCACTGGTAGCCCCATGAGGCTGTGGCCCAGTTCCCTCCAATGAGCAAATGTGGCAGGAGTTTGGCCTGTAAAAGTCAGACTGAAGTCAATGCCTCATCAGCCAGGCAACCACACTCTGCCACAAGCCAGCTGGGGGAGTTGAAATCTCACTACTCAGGTGCTCCATGGAAACTGGGGAGTGTTTTCCCTGAGTTCATTCCAAACCAGAGGTTACAAAGCAGCAAAAGTTTTTCTGGGGTTCTGAAACTGTCTGCTATCTAAATTTCAGTATGTCTTGCCAGAGACAGTGCCTCTGTCCCAGCTTCTCTGCTTCTCTGGTATCCCTGAAGTGAAAGGTCTAGCTTCCTCCATCAGTCCATAGAATTGGGGAGGTGTCTCTCTGAAATTTGACCCTGGTGGGATCACTCTATTAATGCTGCTGCTAGGTGGAAGGTGTCTCCACTTGGGTTCCCATGCCTCAGTGTTTCCCGAGCCTCCATACTTCATGTGGAGACCCAAACCTTTGCCCAAGGCTGAGTTGCATTTTCTCAGAGCCAAGCAACACCCCCCCCCCAATGCTTTTCTGCACTGTTACTGGATTCACAGTTATAACATAGCTGCGCTACCTCAGACCAAGGAATGCCCAGTCTTAACAAACAACCAGTAATGTTCTGGTCTCTGCAGGGGTTTGGCTTCTAGACTGCCAAGCCAGGGAGAAGGGTGAACTGGGAGTTCAAAGTGGCAGTGAAAATATTTGTTCAACTTTCACACCAGACAAGAGAATGCCCAGGCTCAAAGCAGGGACTCTCCGGAGAAGAAGTCCCAGCTTCCAGCAACTTACTCCCAGGGTCTGTACCTGAAATTTGTTTATGTGGAGTTGCAGCTTGCTTCAGCAAAGAAGATGAGCAGTTATCAATCTCTTCTCTCAGCTCAGCTCCCACCCTTCACCTTTGTTGGGTTCTTTCGGATGTTATCTCTCCCTCTGGGAGAGCTTCTGTTGTTCCAGGAGAGCTGAGATAAACGTTCTTCGCCACCATGCTCTGCCTCTCATAGGAAATCAAATTTAATAGGAGGAAAGTATCCATGGGGAAAGCTCAGGATAGTAAAACAATTAGGATAGTGCTGCTCTTTTATTCCACAGGGTCATCTCCACTCACAGAGGCAGACCTGTCACTTCTCCAGGATGTACTTTCATTTTGCAACATAAAGCTGCTTGTGTGACTTCAGAAAAGCCAATTTTAAAGGAGGAAAAGCCTAGATGGCTATCGTGTTTCCCGAGAATATGACCTACCCCCAAAACAAGCCCTAGCAGGATTTCTATGCATTTGTTAAATATAAACCCTACCCCTACCTAGTGATGGGTGTGGCTATGCAGCGTATCTGCATCACCCTCCCATGCATTTCATCTTGGAGAGGAAGATATCCCCTGACAACAAGCCCTAGTGTATCTTCTTGAGAAAGAATAAATAAGGCAGTGTCTTATTTTCAGGGAAATATGGGTAAAAATTATTCTTGTGGTAATTTATGCAAATAATGAGACCCAGTATAATGAAAATATAGCTTATTTTGGCAATTAAATTAGTTTAGCTATAATTTGTTTTTGGTAGAGAGAAAAATTAGAGAGAGAAAAATGGTTCAAAAGGGAAAAAAATTGTGGCCCACCTGTATTAGATTCCAGCCTTGTCTACAATGCCAGCTCCTAAAGTGAGACATAACTGTTTTACCAAACTGATCAGTTAAATGGGACTAAGAGACTGGGAAAAGAATGTAGAATTATATACAGTATTTATAGTCACTGTGAAGTCTTAAGTCTCAGCAAAGGTCACCTGTTGGGTATACTGGAAAAATTTTTGCAGTATTAACTTCTATCTGCTATGGCTATATAGATACCTTAGGAAAAATTGAATCCTGAACATTCACTTGAATTTGTCCAGAACTTTGGATCAGTTCTGTAGGGACTCTTAAAGCTAGGTATTATCTTAAGAACTTTACTCAGTGCCTGTGGTTCAGTGGCTAGGGCTCTAGCCACATACATTGGAGCTGGTGGATTTGAATCTGGCCCAGGCCTGCCAAACAACAGTGACAGTTGCAATGAAAAATATCTGGGCATTGTGGCAGGCACCTGTAGTTTCAGCTACTTGGGAGGCTGAGACAAGAGAATCACTTAAGCCTAGGAGTTTGAGGTTGCTGTGAGCTGCGAGGCCATGGTATTCTACTGAGGGTAACATAATCACACTGTGGGAAAAAAAGCACTGTAATAAGTCAGTAATTGGAATATTAATGTTCTCATTGTGTGGACACTAGTCCTAAAATCCAGAACTTGTATATATTTGTGAGAGAAAATGGTTTTATTCTCTTATGCGGAACCCAACCTTGACTTTGTACCTGTCAGCGTAAGAGAGACAAAAAGCCACAAATGTATGCAAGGTGCTGAGGTCATGCAGAAGGCAGATGAAAGCCCTGGGGATTTCTATGAAAGAGTATATGAAACATATAGACTGGCCAAACCATTGTATGACATTATAAATTGGAGGGAGAAAAAGGGCCAATTGTGTAGAAATCTGACCAACTAAAAGCCTTCAAGAGGCTAAAAAAAAAAAAAAAAACAAAAAAAACTGCAGGCCTGTACCAGGCCTCCCTGATCTGGCCAAGCCTTTTTAACTGTACATATCAGGGAAAAATAGAACAGCTGGGGGCATGCTCACCCAGAATGTAGTATCCTGGGCAGGCCCAGTTGCTGTTCTCTCTAAGCAACTTGATGGGGTCTCAAAAGGATGGATTCCATGCCTAAGGACACTTGCAGTGACTGCCATGCTGGTACAAGAGTCTGATAAGTTGTCTTTGGGACAAAACTTAAGAGTCTGGGTACCATACACAGTGGTCACTCTTATGAACACCAAAGGGCACCATTTCTTGACAACCTCATGCCTCACCAAATATGAAAGCTTACTGCGTAAAAATCCAATGTTGGTTATAAAGGTTATATGCATGAGGCCATGCACTTAGGACAGAGGCAAAAGAAAATTAAGAGGCTTCTGGGAGATAGTTCTACATCCCTGTTAGCCACCCTTGCCAAGAAAGTTAGCCAGCCTTGTGTGACATGCAACCAACACAGTGCACAGGGACAATCACTGCCACCTGAAATTCAGTCCTTCAGGGAAGCCCCTTTTAAAGATGTGAAAATGAACTACACTGAATTGTTCAGATATGAAGGAAAACAGGTAGTTTTGATCTGCATGTACTAGAGATAGGTGGAAGCTTTCCCCCCACTGAAATAAAGAAGGCTCCTGATGTAGAAAATGTGTTGCCCAGAGAAATTGTGCCACAGTTTAGGTTGACATTCTGATTTAGATGCAACAATGGACTAGCCTTCATAGCAGAAATAGTGCAAATGATAGCTAAAGCTTTGGATATCAACTGGAAACTGTGACATATAGGCCATAATGATCAGGCAGGGTAGAGTGCATGAACAGGGTCATAAGAGCAGGAATTGGTAAACTGTCAGGAAGCAAAGTTTAATTGGGTGCAAGTCTTGCCACTGGTCTTGTTCAAATAGGCCACTATCAATTTACCAGGAACTCCTGAAAGAACTGGGAGACACTGAATTGAAAAGGCAGTAGCAAAAAGGATCTCCACTTGGGTAATTAACTATGTTCTGTTTAGTTTTTTAAGTCTGTGCATCCTTTCTCTCCTGGGATCAAGTCTAGGTGAAGGATTGAAACCTGGTCTTCCTCATACCAAGGTAATAGGGACCCTACACCATCGTCCTTACCACACCCACAGCAGCAAAGGTAGAAGGGATCCTCACCTGTATCCATCACAGTAGGCTGAAGAGAGGTTGACTGCCCCCATGGGAAGCAAAGGTAACTTTTAAGACAATCAACATGCCCTGCTCCAGCCACATACTGATAGCTAGCTGGTCAATGCATGACTGAAGCCTGAGGAAATTCCTCCCAAGACTTGTCTTCACTAGACTTTGGATGTTGGGAAAAGGGGAGGAGGGATGTCATCTGTGAATGCACACCACAAAGATAGAACAAAAGGTTAGCTTTATAGCTTTTATGAATGTGAAGGCACCCAGAAGGGAGCTTGCACTCATAATCGGACACAGTACTCAGTATGTGACATAGGGAAAAGGGAAAACCCATATGTCTATTAGCCCTCGATCATGATACACTCAAGGCCTGGGTAGAGAACCAAGAGGAGTCACAGTGCCTGATATCTGAATGCTGGTCCAGACCAGGGAAAGAGGAGAGCCCAGGCAGGTGACTGAAGTTTAATGCCTGCAGTGCCATGTGAGGGTGCTGCAGCAAGAGGAGATGAGAACAAACTATAGGACAGATCAGAAATACCTCTATGCCTCGGATTTTGTAGAAAAGTGGTGTGAAGTCAAACATAAAACGTGAAAATGTACCAGCTCCTGCAGAAACAAGTGAATATTGAGACCTCAAATTGAAATATATATGGAATTTCAAAAGGAGAAATGAGAGAGGATACCTGGGAAGGGTGAGATCTAGGAGAACAGAGGTTTTCTTAGGGAGACACCAAGGATGCACCAGTGAGGTCCTCCCCATAGCCCTTAGGAATTTATGGACTTAACTACTTGGGACTTGGGAATTTCTGCTTCTGTGAAATCCTGTGGTTCTGTGTAGGCTGGAACAGTTTCTCCCACCTGATTTGAATTGACCAACGAGAAAGGTATCCATTCGGCTGGAATTTTTTGACTGGCGATAAAAAGAGAAAGACCAAGCCAGTCAGGGAGTGTGGCCATTTCTGAGTTTTTTAATGCTGTTCTCTCGGCCTGCAGAATAAACTTCTCTTCCTCTTAAATACAATGTTTGGGTGTTCATTCTCTCCATTGGGCCTCTTTTCCCACATTTCAACTTTATTTCCTATATATTACTTATCTCTTCAAAACTAACATGAAATAAACTATTAAAATCCTTGCTATTTAACATTTTCATCTCTATTTGTTTCTTTATTGATATGTTTAAAAATGTTAACACACTTGAAAGGTGCTTAATATTAATTATGTATACATTTAAAATACAATAGGCCAATGTTAACTTTATATATTAGTTGTCATTTTAAAATATATTTGATTCATACCAAGGCAGATTCCATAGCTACTTGCTGGGATGATAAAGAATATAGAATTATGCTTCCCTTATTACCTCTATTCTTACTGCCATGTTAGAAACTCATCCTTAAGCCCAGAAAGGATATCATCGCCAGGGATAAACCTGCCATTTTATTTCAGATGGTTAGTGCTTGGTGAGACAGTGTGTCCACATTGATCTCTGACTTTAACAAGCTTTTAAAATGTGGCTCTTTTTCTTACTATCCTTTTATCAACATCACTACCTCCAGAGCAGCAGTGATTCATTGCTTCAATATTAGCAGCAACATTTTGTAATCTCACATGCCCCACCAGTGACCCATGCCCATTCACCTCAACCTTCCAGAGCACTAGGATTATAGGTGCCCTCATGCACTTGTATTTTATTCATGAATTTGGTCATAAGGTCCACAAAGGCTAGCAGCCTGGGTCAGGAGAGGGTACAGCAGAGGAGGTTAGCTTCAGGGCTCTAACCAAATTAGCAGCTGAAGTAAGGAAGTGGGGCTAGAAAGAACAGTATAAATATTTGATAGTGTGTAAAGAGTGCAGGTATACTGAGATTCTATTCTATTCCTTCTCTTTAATCTCTGTTTTCCTTTTATGATTTGTACCAAATTATGGTAAATTGAATGTTATGTATAAATTTTAAAATGCATTCTGATATTGAGACATGGAGAACAATTTTTTCTTTTAAGACTGAATGCTGGAGGCGGAGCAAGATGGCGGAGGAGATGCATCCCTGAGTCAACTCTCCTGGCGGTTTCAGGTGAGAGTGGGCTTATTGGATCTCTTCTGCGTGAAATCCTTGTGCGGATAAGCAGCACAGGGAGAGCAGCAAAGAGGTGAATTTCTGGATTGGAAGTGTAGCCCAGAACTATGATGTCAGCCAGAAAAAACTCAGGGCAGCAGCTGAAACGGCGCCATCTGCAACCTGCGGCGCCAGGTCCGCGGCTTGCTTCCTGAGAGACAGAAACCAATCCCTCCCCCACAAAAGGCTCCTGTGCCCAATTCACGGGGAGTTTGCATGTCTCACGGAGAGTGTGGTGAGGCGTGGATTCCCGGGCGGAATTTGGAGGCCAGAAATGGGAGACATTTGGACCCAGCTTGGGGTGTTAGGGATCCAGGCATTCAGACAGAAACTCAAGGGGAAGGGACTCTGCTTAGGAACCGATCCATCCCATAATTTTGGAAGTCTGTGTGGAGCTGCACTGATGCGGCGACCGGCAGGGTTCCTGTCTTGCAAACACTGAAGAGTCTTTTGAATGTTCTGCTGCAGCAGCGGCAGTTGTGGCCCCTCCCTCATCAGAAATAAACTAAATTCCAAGGGCAAAAGGAGCACTCTAGCTCTTTTCCCTCGGACCACACAAATTTGTTTGAGGGGAAAACAGGAGTTGAGTGCAGGGAATCGGTTCCCTTCCTACAAACACTGAAAAATCTTTTGAATGTCCCACCGTGATGGGCGGTGGCAGCGGCAACAGCCCCTCCCATACTGGAAATAAACTGAACATGGACCGCAAAAGGGGCAGCCCCAGCCTTTTTCCCTCAGACCACAATGGTTTTCTGTTCGAGGGGAAATTAGGAGTTGAGTGAAAGTCTGGTGAAGTGCGAACTTTCATCCCAAGTTTGGAGGACAGATAGGAGTGGGCAGCCACCAGATGTAATGTAAAACCTCGAAAATGGCGTCTCCATAACACCTCCCCCAGAAGCACTGAGAACTCAATTTGATCTGCAGTGAGCCAACCAGTATCTGAAATTAATCCAAGATGCCCAACACTCTGTGGGAACTGTTGTAGAGAGAATCTGGGCATCCTGCCAGCAAAGATTCTCCATATATATATATACACATATATATATATATATATTTTTTTGTTCTCTCTTTTCCCCTATTTTTGTTATTAGTGCAGGGACCACTCACAGAGCCACCTGCTGACTAGAAAGTATACTACAGCATAATTATATATATATATTTAAACTGGAACCCCACCGCATAGAAAAAGAGACTTGTTTGTATATACTCAAAAAAAAAAAAAAAAAA
>NW_003852754.1:84625-86077 GCF_000181295.1 Otolemur garnettii
CCTCCCCACCGAGGCAAACCACGACTTCAAGAAAACAAATTCCAGGCTTAGATTGAACCAAAGTGGAATATTCTACAGCTACCATTGAGTGCCAGAGGCAGATAGGCTTCAACTGTCTCTGCTGGCTGGCCACAAAGAGTGGTTACCAAGTGGAGAAAGCATTGATATTACTGGGACTCTGTCAGGCACAAAACCCTGATGAACTCATTGACTTTACCTGGACTCTGGTAGACACAAAACCCTGACTCACGCGCCCATTGGATAGGACTGGGTTACAGAGTCTGGGTCAGCAGAAACTATTGGTGGGGTTAACTGAGACTGAAGTTACCAGAGTCCAGTGGCAAAGGGTGAGTAAGGAGGGGAAAGAGACATCAGCCTCCTTACTCCAAATTATCTACTGAACAGGCCTTTCTGACTCCTCAGAGCATCAGAGCGAGCCACACTTATACCACTAGTAGACTCCTATTAATTAGTTGCTAGAGACCTTGTGATCTTTCCAACCAGGGAGTGGGTACTGACCGGGTAAATAGGTTTGGATCTCTTGATTTGGGCAAATTAACTGGTGATCGAGGGAGAATCTCTGATGCTCTCGGGTTTTTCTCTGGCCCAAATTGTCCTCAGGTGGAACATTCTCCAGTTGTCACTGAGTGCCTAAGATAGTCAAGCCTCAGTTCCCTTTGTTGGTGGGGGTCGAAGAGTAGTAACTGTGTGGAGCTGGCACTGGCTCTACTTTGATTTTGGCAGTCACAGAGCTCTGCCACACTCGCTTATTGGGCAACTAGGTCACAGCCCTCTGGGGTCTCCAGTGACTGGATGTGACAAAGTAACAAGGGGGGATAGGAGGCATCAACCTCCCTAGAATTCTTTACTTGCTGGGCAGGTCCCTGTGACCCCACGGAACACCAGAGCGGGCCATACCTGTGCTGCCAGAAGATCCTTGCTGTACAGTTGACAGAGACTTCTCAAACTCCCCCACCTGAGAATTGTGTTAACTGTGACACTTGTCTCATATCATTCGAACTGGGCCCATCACCTGAGAACTATCTAAAGTGATACCCTGGGGGTATGGTTGAGGGAAGGTGTGGTTTTCCTTTCCCGACCATCACCAGTAAGGGGAGGAGTGACTTAATCACTCTTATTTCTCCATAGCTGATCTTAACCCAGAGTAATTGATTTTCTAAGGTAGAACAGATACCAGCTGTAATCAAGTTAGAGACAAGCAGACCTCTAGGCTCTCAGACCGTAGCATTATTTGCATCCTTGGCAAAGTTCTAGGGGAAAAGTTACAGACACTAGTCTCAGGCTTTGCCCAAAAAGGCCAGCAAAATATCACTCCCAGAGCCCCCACACCAACTTCCTCCTACCAGCTCACCTAGCCAAGCAGAGTAAATCCAGCATGGGGCAGAGCCAGCGGAAAAACTCCGGTAGTAGGAATAACCAAAGTAGAGCAAC
>NW_003852754.1:90925-100014 GCF_000181295.1 Otolemur garnettii
CCTCCTTCATGTTTACATGGATGGAACTGGAAAATGTACTTCTTAGCAAAGTATCACAGGAATGGAAGAAAAAGTATCCAATGTACACAGCCCTTTTATGAAACTAATTTATAGCTCTCTAATGAAAGATACAACTTAATTCTAGCCCAAGAATATGGGGAGGGGGATGGGAGAAGGGCGGATGAGTGGTGGGAGGGTGAGTGGAAAGATCACCTATATTTCTGTCTAACAAGGGTACAAGTGAACTTTTCTAGAACTAGAATATAAATGTTTTGACACACACACACACAAAAAAAAAGACTGAATGCTTTCTTTGGCATTTCTCTTTATTATGTAAATGTTGTTTTATGTCTTATAAATTACCATTTATTGTCAAGAAATTTTTAAAAGGTTGTGTTAAAATTGACTTTGAAATGTAATATTGCATGTTTTAAAATTTTGTGCAGAACAAAAATTGATCTTTATATTAACAGTTTAGCACTAAATTACTAAAATTTGTATAGGTTTGTAACATTCACATTACTAAATAGTCTTCCAGGCTCAGTGATTAGGGCGGCAGCCACATACACTAAGGCAGCTTCGAACCTGGCCCGGGCCTGCTAAACAACAATGACAACTGCAACAAAAAAAATAGCCAGGCGTTATGGTGGATGCCTGTAGTCCCAGATACTTGGGAGGTTGAGGCAAAACAATTGCTTAAGCACAAGAGTTTGAGGTTGCTGTGAGCTGTGACACCACGGCATTCTACCAAGTGCAACATAGTAAGACTCTGTCTCAAATAAAAATAAATAAATTAATCAAATCTTCCAAACTTGAAAGTCAAAAGATCTTGAAGTATCAAGATAGAGAAAATACTAAATGAATAAAATACTAAATCTAAATGAAAATACTAAATGAATACACACTTTTTTTTACACACCTTTTTTGAAACAGAGTCTCATCCTGTTGCCTGGGTAGAGTGCCATGGATCATAGCTCACAACAACCTCAAACTCTTGGGCTTAAGCAACCCTCTTGCCTCAGCTTCCTCAGTAGCTGGGACTACAGTTGCCTGCCATAATGCCCAGCTAGTTTTTCTATTTTTAGTAGAGATGTCTTGCTCTTGCTCAGGCTTGTCTGGAACACCTGAGCTCAGGAAATCCACTCACCTCAACCTCCCAGAGTGCTAGGATTACAGGTACCAGCCACTGCACCCAGGCATGAAGTAATTTATAACCATTATGATTTATATATGAATTCACTACCCAAACATGCTTATTTTCTACTTCATAATGAATGTATAGTGAAGATACTGACATTTTGAGGCTGGACTCCCCAAATCACTACCTATGGAATTTTGTCCATTATAGATTAGAATTTGAAACTACTTATTATCTAAGTCATTCTCAACAGGCTCAAGAATTCATTCAACTACTTATTTAAATAGAGAAACTGTTTCTCTATTTCTGTCATTTTGTTCCATTAACTGATTGTACCTATGTATGGTTATATAACACACCTGATTTTATGTTCTTTAAATGAATTGTTTTCTTAAAAGAAACAGCTAGAATGTTTCTACCACTTCATATCTGGTAGAACCAAATTGATGCTGACTACTGAGTGTTGTCTTTGTGTTATTAGATTGTTTGATATTCTTGCTACAAGTTGAAGTGTAACCGAGGGGAAAAATTAGGAAGGAGGAGGTTGAGTAAAGAGGGAAACTGAAAATATGAAACTAAGTGTAAAAATTTAGAAGAGAATTTTGGGAGTGATAAATTAAAAAGAAAACATTGGCAATATACAGATTACCAAAGGACAACATTGTCATGTAGATGCCATTAGAATTTCAATTCTAGATAGATGAAGAAAGATGGAAACATGTGAAAGTAATATTTGAGTTATCTGGTAATTTGTTTAGAAATAGCAAGTTTTAAAAAATATTCATATATTAACTGCAGATATACGTTTATCTAGGCATAAATAGGCATAATGATGATTTACGGCAGTGGTTGGCAAACTGCTGGTGTATCAGGCCAGATAGCAAATATTGTAGATTTTATGAGTTGTATGACATTTATTTTAACTGTTTGATTCTGCTGTGGTAGTGCAGAAGCAGCTATAGATAATTCCTAAATAAATAGGTATGCCTGTGTTATAGTAAAACTTTATTTACAAAATGTGGTGGGCCCAATTTGACCTGTGGGAAATAATTTGCTGACCATTGACTTAGTGTAAAAGCTCCACATAAGATAATGTTGTACTATAATGAGTTATGTGAAAACTTTGTTACTTATTACAGACCTTTGAAATTTCAGTAGTTAGAACTTTGTTTGTTTGATTGATTTTTTTTTAAGACAGAGCCTCAAGCTGTCGTCCTGGGTAGAGTGCTGTGGTATCACAGCTCACAGCAATCTCCAACTCCTGGGCTTAAGTAATTCTCTTGCCTCAGCCTCCCAAGAAGCTGGGAATACAGGTGTCTGCCACAACACCCAGCTATTTTTTTATTTTAGTTGTCACTGTGGTTTGGCAGGCCCAGGCTGGATTTGAACCCGTCAGCTCTGGTGTATGTGGCTGGTGCCTTATCCCAGTAGTTAAAACTTAAGAAACATTCATATTTCCATATTAAACAAGAATTTGACTTGTAAATTTGATTTACCATTTTTGAAAGTTTAATTTTAAAGACGGTTTTACTGAATTTGTGGTGATTACGGTCTATCTGAAGATCTATAACTTTTCTTTTTTTATTGTTATATAAGACCTTCATTAACAGGTGCTTGCAGTTTGTTGACTTTTTTGAAAAAATCAAGTTGTCAACTTTTATTACAAAGTAAAAATGAAGTTCTGAAAAATCTCAACTGGACCAGATATGAAACAATTTTAAAATCTATTGAGAAAAACCAGCCTTTAAGAAAAAAAAACCAAAACATTTGTTATTACCAAAAAAGATGTCTTTAGGTACAAATAATAAAATCCCCATGCCACATAGATAAAACAGATAGTTCTAGTTATCTGGTCAAGGGGCAAAAAGCAAGTAGATAAGGTCTTCAGCTCCAATCTTTTGTTCATTTCTTTTTGCTGGGATTTCATATTGGTTTCTTCTTGTTGGATGACTAAACCTGACGATGGTAGAGATGGTAAGCCGGCGTTACTCAGCCCCACCCTGCTCAGCCTCCGGAGAGGACCAATTCTCAGTTGGTGGATCGGCTGCTTTTGTTTGTTTGCCATCTTGTGGTTTAGGGTTTTCTGGGTGTCTTCTTCGGTAATTGAAGTTGCGACGGTATCAACCTTGAGTCTCATCTCCTTGATCCTCTTCATTGCCGTCCTCTTTAGGCTGTCTTTGTCCAGGAAGGCCCCTGTGGAATTGTGGTCTATAACCCCAATGCAAATTCTGCATTACTAGTCAACCTTGTTCTCCTGCACTCTGGCTGTCAGCATCCTCCATCACTTCTCCCTGCACAAGAGGGTTGGAATACCGTGGCCAACGCCCTTGTAGTCTCCGCACGTAGTAAGGCGGGAACCTTCCCCTGTCGAAGGGCTGGAGTTGTTGGGCTTGGCCTTTAGGAGCGCCCTTCGATCCCGCGTTCTTCCCTGCCGCCCTCCTCCCCGCCCCCACTATTCTGGTAATTCTGCTGGTAATTACGTGGAGGTCCCCTGTGAGCGGATAGTGCCTATAATGGTTAAAGTCTGCTGTGTATTGACTGCCTTGAACTGGAATTCCACCAGGGCCTGTAACATATGCTGCCTTCGCACTCTTTTCTCCTTCAACAACGTCAAACTCCATGGTCCCTCCATCTCCTACCCTGCCAAGGTGCTTCCTGGGGTTATTCTTTATGGCAGTCTGCTGTACACGCACATCTCCCTTGGTGTTATTCCTGTTGATGAAACCATATGTGTTTCTTACCCTGAACTATTTTACTGTTCCCAGAAACCTTGGTTGCCATGACTTGTCCTGCTGGCAGGAGCCGCCAATGTGAAGCCGCCAGGACCATGGCCCGCTGAGCCGCTGCTGGTGGTGCGGAGCTTGGTGTCTGCGGCGCTGAGGGTGGGGGGCGGGCATTGCGCAACCAATGGCTGCTGGGTCTCCGCCTCGCTGGTCATGGTTGTGGAGATGGTGACTGGGGCTGGCTGCGGCAGCTGTGGCTCCTCCCAATATGTGATGGTAATCAAGTCGGGGGCGGTGGTAGGGCTGTTCAGGGCTCTCTGGGGTCCGCTCTCCAGTCCAGCTACCAGTCAACTCCTTTTTTTTTTTTTTTTTTTTGAGGCAGTGTCTCAGTACGTCACCCTAAGTAAAGTGCTATGGCGTCACAGCTCACAGCAACCTCAAATCTTGGGCTTAAGTGATTCTCTTGCCTCAGCCTCCCAACTAGCTGGGACTACAGGTGCCCTCCTGGCTATTGTTTTATTGCAGTTGTCATTGCTATTTAGCAGGCTGAGAATGGGTTCCAAACTACCAGCCTGGGTGTAGGTGGCTGTCACCCTTACTACTGAGGAACAGACTCTGAGCCTACTCTAAAAACAATTAATGCAAATAGCTATAATTATTAAGTTATAATATTCCTTAAAATAATGAATAAGTAAGAAAATATGATGACTTCTCAGGTGCAGATGTAAATCTTAGAATGATATACAGAAGTAATCAATCTGGGTATAAAATGTTCCCTTCAGGTACTGGCAATTGTAAGGATGCCACATATCTGTGAGTTGTCCAACTCCCTCCCAGAGGAAGTGTAATAAACAAATAAACTGGGCAGTGCCCAAAATTCAGTGGGTAGGGCCCTGACCACATACACCAAAGTGGGTGGGTTTGAACCCATCATGGACAAGCTAAAACAACAATGACAATTGCAACAACAACAAAAAAATAGCCAGGCGCTGTGGCGGGATCCTGTAGTCCCAGCTACTTGGGAGGCTGAGACAAGAGAATCACTTAAGCCCGAGAGTTTGAGGTTGCTGTGAGCTGTGACACTGTGGCACTCTACCCAGGGTGAAAGCTTGAGACTCTGTCTTAAAAGAAAAAAAAAAAAAGAAACTGGCGGGGTTGCAGGGAGGATGGCTCATGCCTGTAATCCTAGCACCCTGGGTGGCCAAGATGGGTGGTTTGCCTGAGCCCAGGAGTTTGAGACTAGCCTGAGCTATAGCGAGACCCTGGGCTTTGTGGCAGGTGCCTGGAATTCCACCTACTTGGGAGACTCAGGCAAGAGGATAACTTGGGCCCAAGAGTTTGAGATTGCTCTGAGGTATGATGTCATGGCACTCCACCCAGGGTGATGAGTCTAAATCTCAAAAAAAATCCCAAAAAAACACTGTTAAAACAAATTAAAAACTAAAAATTAAAAAACAAATAAACTGACCAGAGATGTCACACAAATGTGAGAGTCAAAGTATCAATCATGTAGCACATGAGAAAATAGGCTTCTAGTATAAATTTCAGAAAATAATTAAATATAACATAAACATCAAATATTGGAATTATGTTTAAAATGTATAGGTAAATATGATGGGATAATAGAGAATCCAAATATTATGGAAACAAGAAGAGACAATAAACTTGAAAAGACATATCTGGAAAATAGCCAAATATAAAGTAAACAACTACAAGTATAATATATAAACTTAATATACATTATAAGGTTAAACTTTAAATTATACTGACATGAATGAAAGGACAAATGAGCTGAAATAGTGAGCAGAATGAATATATCTATATATGGTAAAGAGAAACAAAATGATGGAAAATGTACATATAAATATATATATTGAAGACTAAGATGAAAAGAAATAAAACATCTGTAATGGTTTCCCTAAAATATATCAACAGAATTAAAGAAAATTATGAGAAAAACACTTGTGAATTCTTGAATTTATGAGTGTGGTATGTCAATAAAAGGTAAATAAATAAAAATAAAAAATAATGGCCATGAAACATAATAGCATAGAGAGAGTAAAACCTTTAAATCATTGGGAGAGAAAGACAAATAATCTACAAAGCCACAGTGAAATCTCCACAAACTGTGTACAACAAGAAAAACAAATATTGAATTTTTATTGTTGCTGTTGTTTCTTTGTTTTTGAAACAGTCTCTGTTGCCCTGTGTAGAATGTGGTATCATCCTAACTCACAGGAACTTCAAACTTTGGGCTTCAGCAATCCTCTTGCCTCAGCCTCCCCAGTAGCTGGGGCTACAGGACCTGCCACAATGCCCGGTTATATTTAGAGACAGAGTCTCACTCTTGCTCAGGCTGGTCTCAAGCTCCTGAGTTCAAGCAATCTACCGGCCTTGCCCTGCAGAGTGCTAGGATTACAGGTGTGAGCCACAGGGCACAGCCTTGAAGCTGCAATAATGTTCAGGTAAAATATCTTTAATGAGTAAGTATAAATTGAATTTTTTTAAAAGTTAAAATAATGACCAAACATCTATGTTCTACATTTCACACAGATGCTTTGTGTGAAATTACTCACAATAATTGAGTAAAAGAGGTGAAAGCTATGTTGATTGGTTTAATGTAACATGTTAGATTATATTAAAAAAATTTAGCACATTGTACCCCACATATGCCTGAATATATTCATGTTCTATGTGTATCTCACTTAATAAATTTTAAAAAAAGTTAAAATAGTGATACATTTATTTAGCTAGTTATTTTTTATTTTTTAATTTTTTGAGAAGAGATACAGTCCCACTCTGTTACCCTGGGTAGAGTGCCATGGCGTCATAGTTCACAGTAACCTCCAACTCCTGGGTTCAAGAGATTCTCTTCCCTCAGTCTCCCAAGTAGCTGAGACTACAGGAACCCCACAAATCTTGGCTAATTCATTTCATTTTTAGTAGAGACAGGGTCTGGCTTTTGCTGAAGCTAGTATCCAATTCCTTGGCTCAAGGGATCCACCGCCCTGGGCTTCCATGAGTACTAGGATTATGGGCATGAGCCACTGCACCTGGCCAAACAGATATATTTTTGAGTAAGAGCTTCTTCTTCTTCTTTTTCTCTTGAGCTCACAGCAACCTCTACCTCTTCAACTTAAGCATTGTCTTGCCTCAGCCTCCCAAGTAGCTGGGACTACAGGGGCCTGGCATAAAGACCGGCTATTTTTAGAGAGGAAGCATCGCTTGAGTTCAGGCTGGTCTTGAACTCCTGAGCTCAGGCAATCCACTTCCCCCAGCTTCCCAGAGTGCTAGGATTACAGGTGGAAGGCACTGCGCCTGGCCAAGTAAAAGCTTCTTAAGCATACACTTTTAGAAAAAGGAAATTTTTCTTGTGTGAATTTCATAATATTACAATTCAAGAGTTAAAGACTTGGGCAAAGCCTGTGGCTCAGTGAGTAGGGCGCTGGCCCCATATACTGAGGGTGGTGGGTTTGAACCTGGCCCGGCCAAACTGCAACAAAAATATAGCCGGGTGTTGTGGGGGGCACCTGTGGTCCCAGCTACTCAGGAGGCTGAGGCAAGAGAATGGCCTAGGCCCAGGAGTTGGGGGTTGCTGTGAGCTGTGTGACGCCATGGCACTCTACCGAGAGCAATAAACTGAGACTCTGTCTCTACAAAAAAAAAGATCTAAAGGCTTGATGTGAAGAAAAAGTATCCAATGTACTCAACACAATTATGAAACTAATTGTTAGCTATCTTAGGAAAGCTATAATCCAAATGGAATCCAAGGGA
Source organism: Otolemur garnettii (assembly GCF_000181295.1). Classification (NCBI taxonomy): domain Eukaryota; kingdom Metazoa; phylum Chordata; class Mammalia; order Primates; family Galagidae; genus Otolemur; species Otolemur garnettii. The sequence goes on from NW_003852754.1 coordinate 98,561, forward strand.
AAGTGGAGGGGGGGAAGAGGAGGAGGAAGGATGGTGAAGAGAATGATATTGTGGGGATCACGCCTGTGATTTATCCTATTAGGGTACATGTGAATTTGTCTAAAGTTTGAATATAAATGTCTTAACACAGCAATTATGAGAAACACATGATGGCTATGTTAGCCAGTTGGATGAGAGTTTTCCAAACTGTATATGGAAGCAACACACTGTATCCTATGATAGAATTAATGTACACAATTATGATCTAATAAAAAAAAGAGAAAAAAAGTAAAGGCTTGATGTGAGCATATCAAATTATAATTATGGTGGACACAGAACACAACAAATTTTAACAGTCTTTACCAGTATTAATTCCAACATATTAAAAGTGTAACTCCACATCATATTTCACATAAATCAAATAAATTCCATAGGCCAGGCATGGTGGTTCATATCTATAATCTTAGCACTCCGGTAGGCCAAGACAGGTGGATTGCCTGAGCGTATGGGTTGGACACTAGTCGGAGCAAGAGCAAGACCTGGTCTGGAAAACAGCCAGATATTGTCACAGGCACCTGTTATCCCAGTTCCTTGGTAGGCCAGGGCAAGAAAATCACTTGAGTCTAAGAGTTGGAGGTTGCTTGAGCTGTGCCCTAACTGCACTCTACTGAGGGAAACAAAATGAGACTCTGTCTCAAAAAATAAAAAATAAAAATAAAAACAATTTCTGTACTTGAATAATTTAACTGACAGGCAGAAAAATCTTATTCAGAAAATATTTTCATCATTAGCTTATTAAAAATTGAAGGCACTTTTTTTTCATATCTTGCAGGATGTTGATCATTTTCTTATCATAACTGATTAGCACCAAAGGACTAAAAAAGACTGAGGAGAAGGAGAGGATGAAGTCTAGCCAGTACGTGACCATAAAAAAACTCACCAGAAGCAGGATGGTCTCAGTGGCTCTTTTTTCTGGAGTGGCTCTCTGGAAGAGGCTGGTACTGTGAAGGTGCTTGTATTGTCTCTGGTGCCTGGACAAGAGAATCGCCATGTATATGCTTGAGAGCAACATAATTCCTTTTTTTGGTATAGAAGGAACATTTCTCAAGTTGATAGAGGCCATCTATAGTAAACCCACAGCCAATAGTGTATTGAATGGAGTTAAATTGAAATCATTTCCACTCAGATCAAGAACCAGGCAAGGTTGTCCATTGTCTCCACTGCTCTTTAACATTGTAATGGAAGTTCCAGTTACTGCAATTCAGGAAGAAAAGGCGATTAAGGGTATCCATATAGGAACAGAAGAGATTAAACTTTCACTTTTCACAGATGATATGATTGTATATCTGGAAAACAGGGACTCAACTAAAAAACTCTTAGAAGTGATCAAGGAATACAGTGGCGTATCAGGATACAAAATCAACACTCATAAATCTGTAGCCTTTATATATACCAATAGCAGCCAAGCTGAAAAA